>NW_024751374.1:0-13534 GCF_018991925.1 Homarus americanus
TTTTTTATGATACCAAATTTCCCGTTTTCTATGATAATCTATTTTCGGCAAATTTGGTTATCTAACTCTTTCCGGAAAGTAGATATTTCCCATTTTTATGATACAAATTTCCGTTTTCTATGATAATCTATTTTCGGAAAGTTGGTTATCTAACTTTCAACTTTCCCGGAAAGGAAAATATATTTCCCATTTTTTATGATACAAATTTCCCGTTTTCTATGATAATCTATTTTCATGAGTTGGTTATCTAACTCAACTTTCCCGGAAAGTAGAAAATCTATCTACTTTTCGAGGGAAGTAGATAATAACTTTCCCCGGAAAGTAGATATTCCCATTTTGTGATACAAATTTTGCGTTTTCTATGATAATCTATTTTCAGCAAAATTTGGTTATCAACATTTCCCGGAAAGTGAAAATCTGTATCTGCTTTTCAGGGAAGTAGATAATATCAACTTTCCCGGAAAGTAGTTATTTCCATTTTTATGATACAAATTTCCCGTTTTCTCTATGATAATCTACTTCCAAAAATTGGTAATATTTCCCCGAAAATACGAAAATCTACTTTCCCAAAAGTCGATAATCTACTTTCCCGAAAAGTAGAAAATCTATCTACTTTTTGAAGTAGATATCAACTTTCGGAACAATCTATTCCCCGAAAAATCGATAATCTACTTTTCCGAAAAGTAGAAAATCTATCTACTTTCGGGAAAGTGAATAACCAACTTTCGAAAGTAGATATTCCCATATGATACAAATTTCCGTTTTCTATGATAATCTATTTTCGGGAAAGTTGTTTATCTAATCAACTTTCGCGGAAAGTAGATATTTCCCATTTTTATGATACAAATTTCCCGTTTTCTATGATAATCTCATTACCAAAGTTGGTTATCTAATAACTTTCCCGGAAAGTAGATATTTCCCATTTTTATGATACAAATTTCCCGTTTTCTATGATAATCTATTTTCGGGAAAGTTGTTTATCTATCTCAACTTTCGCGGAAAGTAGATATTTCCCATTTTTATGATACAAATTTCCCGTTTTTCTGTAGTAATCTATTTTCCGGCAAATTTGGTTTATCTAATCAACTTTCGCGGAAAGTAGATATTTCCCATTTTATGATACAAATTTCCGTTTTCTATGATAATCTACTTCGAAAAAATTAGGTAATACCCCAAAATTCGAAAATCTATTCCCCGAAAAATCGATAATCTACTTTCCGAAAAGTGGAAAATCTATCTACTTTTCGGGAAAGTAGATAACCAACTTTCCCGGAAAGTAGATATTTCCCATTTTTATGATACAAATTTCCGTTTTTCTATGATAATCTATTTTCGGAAAGTTGTTTATCTAACCAACTTTCGCGGAAAGTAGATATTTCCCATTTTTTTATGATACAAATTCCGTTTTCTATGATAATCTATTTTCGGCAAATTTGGTTTATCTAACTAACTTTCCGGAAAGTAGATATTTCCCATTTTTATGATACAAATTTCCGTTTTCTATGATAATCTATTTCGGCAAATTTGGTTTATCTAATAACTTTCCCGGAAAGTAGATATTTCCCATTTTTTTGATACAAATTCCCGTTTTCTGTGATAATCTATTTTCGGCAAATTTGGTTATATTTCCGAAGATATTTCCCATTTTTATTTCAATTTGTTTTCTATGATAATCTTTTTGGAAAGTTGTTTTATCTAACCAACTTTCGAGGAAAGTAGATATTTCCCATTTTTATGATACAAATTTCCCGTTTTCTATGATAATCTATTTCGGCAAATTTGGTTTATCTATCTTTCCGGAAAGTAGATATTTCCCATTTTTATGATACAAATTTCCCGTTTTCTATGATAATCTATTTTCGGAAAGTTGTTTATCTAACCAACTTTCGGGAATAGATATTTCCCATTTTTTATGATACAAATTTCGTTTTCTATGATAATCTATTACCGGCAAATTTGGTTATCTAATAACTTTCCCGGAAAGTAGATATTTCCCATTTTTTATGATACAAATTTCCGTTTTCTATGATAATCTATTTTCGGGAAAGTTGTTTATCCTTTCAACTTTCGCGGAAAGTAGATATTTCCCCATTTTTATGATACAAATTTCGTTTCTGTAATAATCTTTTCGGCAAATTTGGTTTATCTAACAACTTTCCCGGAAAGTAGATATTTCCCATTTTTTATGATACAATTCCGTTTTCTATGATAATCTATTTTCGGCAAATTTGGTTATCTAACCAACTTTCCCGGAAAGTAGATATCCATTTTTATGATACAAATTTCCCGTTTTCTATGATAATCTATTTTCGGAAAGTTGTTTATCTAACTAACTTTCGCGGAAAGTAGATATTTCCCATTTTTATGATACAAATTTCCGTTTTTTATGATAATCTATTTTCGGCAAATTTGGTTATCTAATTAACTTTCCGGAAGTAGATATTTCCCATTTTTTATGATACAAATTTCCTTTTCTGATAATCTATTTTCGGGAAAGTTGTTTATCTAACTCAACTTTCTCGGAAAGTAGATATTTCCCATTTTTTATGATACAAATTTCGTTTTCTATGATAATCTATTTTTGGCAAATTTGGTTATCTAACAACTTTCCCGGAAAGTAGATATTTCCCCATTTTTTATGATACAAATTTCCGTTTTTCTATGATAATCTATTTTCGGGAAAGTTGTTTATCTATCTCAACTTTCGCGGAAGTAGATATTTCCCATTTTTTTGATACAAATTTCCCGTTTTCCTATGATAATTCTTTTCGGCAAATTTGGTTTATCTAACAACTTTCCGGAAAGTAGATATTTCCCATTTTTTTATGATACAAATTTCCCGTTTTCTATGATAATCTATTTTCGGAAAATTTGGTTATCTAACTCAACTTTCGGAAAGTAGATATTTCCCATTTTTTGTGATACAAATTTCGTTTTCTATGATAATCTAGCTTCGCAAAATTAGGTAATATTTCCCCATATGATAATCTTCCGGCACGTTGGTTATCTAACTCAACTTTCCCGAGTAGATATTTCCCATTTTTATGATACAAATTTCGTTTCTGTGATAATCTATTTTCTAGGAAAGTTGTTTATCTCAACTTTCCAACTTTTCGCGGAAAGTAGATATTTCCCATTTTTTATGATACAAATTTCCCGTTTTCATGATATTAATCTATTTTCGGCAAATTTGGTTATCTAACCAACTTTCCCGGAAAGTAGATATTCCATTTTTATGATACAAATTTCCCGTTTTCTATGATAATCTATTTTTCCGGGAAAGTTGTTTATCTTTTCAACTTTTCGCGGAAAGTAGATATTTCCCATTTTTTTTGTGATACAAATTTCCGTTTTCTATGATAATCTGTTTTCGGCAAATTTGGTTATCCTAACCAACTTTCCCAGAAAGTAGATATTTACATTATTTATGGTACAAAATTCCGTTTTCTATGATAATCTATTTTCGGAAAAATTTGGTTATCTAACCAACTTTCGAATAGATATTCCCATTTTGTGATACAAGGTACATTTCGTTTCTATGATAATCTCGCCATAAAAAAATTAGGTAATATTTCCCCCAAAATTCTAAATCTATTCCCCGAAAATCGATAATCTACTTTCTAATGAAAATCCTATCTCACTTCTTTTCCGGGAAAGTGAACTCAACCAACTTTCCCGGAAATGGGCTCTTTTCCCATTTTTTTGGTACAAATTTCCCTCTTTCTGTAGTAATCTATTTTCCGGAAAAGTTGTTTATCTAACCAACTTTCGCGGAAAGTAGATGTTCCCATTTTTGTATTCTACCGTTTTCTACTTATTAATCAGCGCACAAGCGGAATTTGGTTTATCTAATAACTTTCGGAAAGTAGATATTTCCCATTTTTATGATACAAATTTCCCGTTTTCTATGATAATCTATTTTCGGAAAATTTGGTTATCTAATAACTTTTCCCGGAAGTAGATATTTCCATTTTGTGATACAAATTTCCCGTTTTCTATGATAATCTGCTTTGCAAAATTAGGTATGTTTCCCCAAAAATTCGAAATCTATTCCCCAGAAAAATCGATAATCCTACTTTTCCCGAAAATGAAAATCTATCTACTTTTCGGAAAGTAGATAACCAACTTTCCGGAAGTAGATATTTCCATTTTTTATGATACAAATTTTCCCGTTTTCTATGATAATCTATTTTTCAGGAAAGTTGTTTATCTAACTCAACTTTTCGCGGAAAGTAGATATTTCCCATTTTTTTTTGATACAAATTTCCCGTTTTCTATAATAATCTATTTTCGGCAAATTTGGTTTACATCTAACCAACTTTCGCGGAAAGTAGATATTTTCCTTTTCTATGATAATCTATTTTCGGGAAAGTTGTTTTATCTAACTAACTTTCGTGGAAAGTAGATATTTCCCATTTTTTGATACAAATTTTCCGTTTTCTATGATAATCTATTTTCGGCAAATTTGGTTATCTAATAACTTTCCGGAAAAGTAGATATTTCCCATTTTTATGATACAAATTTCCGTTTTCATGATACTATTTTCGGAAAATTTGGTTATCTAATCCTTTCGGAAAGTAGATATTTCCCATTTTTGTGATACAAATTTCCGTTTTCTATGATAATCTACTTCGCAAAATTAGATATTTTCCCAAAATTCGAAAATCTATTCCCCGAAAAATCGATAATCTACTCCGAAAAGTAGAAAATCTATCTACTTTCCGGGAAGTAGATAACCAACTTTCCGAAAGTAGATATTTCCCATTTTTATGATACAAATTTCCGTTTTCTGTGATAATCTATTTTCGGGAAAGTTGTTTATCTAACAACTTTCGCGGAAAGTAGATATTCCCAAATTAGGTAATATTTCCCCAAAATTCGAAATATTCCCCGAAAAATCGATAATCTACTTTTTCCGAAAAAGTGAAAATCTATCTACTTTCCGGGAAAGTAGATAACCAACTTTCCCGGAAAGTAGATATTTCCCATTTTTATGATACAAATTTCAAGTTTTCTATGATAATCTATTTTCGGGAAGTTGTTTATCATGCTTTCAACTTTTCATGGAAAGTAGATATTTCCATTTTTATGATACAAATTTCCCGTTTTCTATGATAATCTATTTTCGGCAAATTTGGTTATCCTTTCAACTTTCCCGGAAAGTAGATATTTCCATTTTTTATGATACAAATTTTCGTTTTCTATGATAATCTATTTTCGGAGGAAAGTTGTTTATCTAACCAACTTTCTGGAAAGTAGATATTTCCCCATTTTTTATGATGCAAATTTCCCGTTTTCTATGATAATCTATTTTCGGCAAATTTGGTTATCTAACGCCAACTTTCCCGGAAGAGTATTAGATATTTTCCCATTTTTTATGATACAAATTTCCGTTTTCTATGATAATATATTTTCGGAAAAGTTGTTTATATAATCAACTTTCGCCCGGAAAGTAGATATTTCCCATTTTTTATAGTCACAAATTTCCCGTTTCTGTGATAATCTATTTTCGGCAAATTTGATTTATCAACAACTTTCCGGAAATAGATATTTCCCATTTTTTATTATACAAATTTCCGTTTTCTATGATAATCTATTTTCGGGAAGATTGTTTATCTAACAACTTTCGAGGAAAGTAGATATTTCCCATTTTTTGTAATTACAAATTTCCGTTTTCTATGATAATCTGTTTTCGGCAAATTTGGTTTATCTATTTCAACTTTCGGAAAGTAGATATTTTCCCCATTTTTTGTGATGCAAATTTTCCGTTTTTCTATGATAATCTATTTTTCGGGAAAGTTGTTTATACTGTCTAACTTTATGGAAAGTAGATATTTCCACATTTTTATGATACAAATTTCCGTTTTCTATGATAGTAACAGCAAATTTGGTATATCCGGAAAGTAGATATTATTTCGGGAAAGTTGTTTATCTAACTAACTTTCGCGGAAAGGTAGATATTTCCCATTTTTTTATACAAATTTCCTGTTTTCTAGATAATCTATTGGAAAATTTGGTTATCTAACCAACTTTCGGAAAGTAGATATTTCCCATTTTTATGATATAAATTTCTCCTGTTTTCTATGATAATCTACTTGCAAAATTAGTAATATTTCCAAAATTCGAAATCTATTCCCGAAAAATCGATAATCTACTTTCCTGAAAAGTAAATCTATCTACTTTTCGGGAAAGTGATAACCAACTTTCCCGGAAAGTAGATATTTCCCATTTTTATGATACAAATTTCCTGTTTATGATAAATCTATTTTCGGGAAAGTTGTTTATCTAACCAACTTTCGCGGAAAGTAGATATTTCCCATTTTTTATGATACAAATTTCCCGTTTTCTATGATAATCTATTTTCGGCAAATTTGTTATCTAACCAACTTCGCGGAAAGTAGATATTTCCCATTTTTTTTATACAAATTTCCTGTTTTCTATGATAATCTATTTTCGCAAATTTGGTTATCTAACCAACTTTCCTGGTAAGTAGATATTTCCCATTTTTATACAAATTTCCGTTTTCTATGATAATCTATTTTCGGGAAAGTTGTTTATCTAACTCCAACTTTCGCGGAAAGTAGATATTTCCCATTTTTTTGATACAAATTTCCGTTTTCTATGATAATCTATTTTCGGCAAATTTTGATTTATCTACTAACTTTCCATGGAAAGTAGATATTTCCCATTTTTATGATACAAATTTCCTGTTTTCTGTGATAATCTATTTTCGGCAAATTTGGTTTATCTATAACTTTCTGAAAGTAGATATTTCCCATTTTTATGATTCAAATTTCCGTTTTCTATGATAATCTATTTTCGGGAAAGTTGTTTATCACTTCTCGAGAAAGTAGAAATTTCCCATTTTTATGATACAAATTTTCCGTTTCTGTAATCTATTCCGGCAAATTTGGTTATCTAACCAACTTTCCGGAAAGTAGATATTTCCCATTTTTATGATAAAATTTCCCGTTTTCTGATAATCTATTTTCGGGAAAGTTGTTTATCTAACAACTTTCGCGGAAAGTAGATATTTCCCATTTTTATGATACAAATTTCCCGTTTTCTATGATAATCTATTTTCGGCAAATTTGGTTATCTAACCAACTTTCGGAAAGTAGATATTTCCCATTTTTTATGATACAAATTTCCGTTTCTATGATAATCTATTTTCGGAAAGTTGTTTATCTAACTCAACTTTCGCGGAAAGTAGATATTTCCCATTTTTGTGATACAAATTTCCCGTTTTCTATGATAATCTATTTTCGGCAAATTTGGTTTATCTAATTAACTTTCCGGAAGTAGATATTTCCATTTTTTATGATACAAATTTCGTTTTCATGATAATCTATTTTCGGAAAATTTGGTTATCTAACCAACTTTCACGGAAAGTAGATATTTCCCATTTTTGTGATACAAATTTCCCGTTTTCTATGATAATCTACTTCGCAAAATTAGGTAATATTTCCCCAAAATTCTAAAATCTATTCCCCGAAAAATCGATAATCTACTTTCCCGAAAGTAGAAAATCTATCTACTTTTCGGGAAAGTGGATAACCAACTTTCCGGAAAGTAGATATTTCCATTTTTATGATACAAATTTCACTTTTCTATGATAATCTATTTTCGGAAAGTTGTTTATCTAACCACTTTCGCGGAAAGTAGATATTTCCATTTTTATGATACAAATTTCCGTTTTCTATGATAATCTATTTTCGGAAAATTTGGTTATCTAACCAACTTTCCCGGAAAGTAGATATTCCCATTTTATGATACAAATTTCCCGTTTTCTATGATAATCTACTTCCGCAAAATTGGGTAATATTTCCCAAAATTCAAATCTATTCCCGAAAAGTCGATAATCTACTTTCCCGAAAGTAGAAATCTATTACTTTTCGGGAAAGTAGATAACCAACTTTCCCGGAAAGTAGATATTTCCCATTTTTATATTCAAATTTCCCGTTTTCTATGATAATCTATTTTCAAAGTTTGTTTATCTAATCCAACTTCGGAAAGTAGATATTTCCCATTTTTATGATACAAATTTCGTTTTCTATGATAATCTATTTTCGGGAAATTTGGTTATCTAACCAACTTTCGCGGAAGTAGATATTTCCCATTTTTTTTATACAAATTTCCGTTTCTATGATAATCTATTTTCGGCAAATTTGGTTATCTAACAACTTTCCCGGAAAGTAGATATTTCATTTTTATACATTTCCGTTTTCTGCTGATAATCTATTTTCGGGAAAGTTGTTTATCTAACCAACTTTCGCGGAAAGTAGATATTTCCATTTTTTTGTGATACAAATTTCCCGTTTTCTATGATAATCTATTTTCGGAAATTTGGTTATCTAACCAACTTTCCCGGAAAGTAGATATTTCCCATTTTGATACAAATTTCCCGTTTTCTATGATAATCTATTTTCGGAAAGTTGTTTATCCTTCAACTTTCGCGGAAGTAGATATTTCCCATTTTTATGATACAAATTTCCCGTTTTCTATGATAATCTATTTTCGGCAAATTTGGTTATCTAACCAACTTTCCCGGAAAGTAGATATTTCCCATTTTTATGATACAAATTTCCCGTTTTCTATGATAATCTATTTTCGGAAATTGGTTTATCTAACTCAACTTTCGGAAAGTAGATATTTCCATTTTTTGTGATACAAATTTTGTTTTCTGTGATAATCTACTTCCGCAAAATTAGGTAATATTTCCCCAAAATTAATCTATTCCCCGAAAAGTCGATAATCTCTTTCAGTAGAAAATCTATCTACTTTTCGGAAGTAGATAACCAACTTTCGGAAAATATTTCCCATTTTTATGATACAAATTTCCTTTTCTGAGGTAATCTATTTTCGGAAATTTGGTTATCTAACCAACTTTCCCGGAAAGTAGATATTTCCTATATGATACAAATTTCCCGTTTTCTATGATAATCTATTTTCGGGAAAGTTGTTTATCTAATCAACTTTCGCGGAAAGTAGATATTTCCCATTTTTATGATACAAATTTCCGTTTTCTATGATAATCTATTTTCCGGAAAATTTGGTTATCTAACCAACTTTCCGGAAAGTAGATATTTCCCATTTTTGTGATACAAATTTCCGTTTTCTATGATAATCTACTTCGCAAATTAGGTATATTTCCCCAAATTCGAAAATCTATTCCCCGAAAATCAATAATCTACTTTCGAAAATGAAAATCTATCTACTATCAGAAGTAGATAACCAACTTTCCGGAAAGTAGATATTTCATTTTTTATGATAAATTTCCGGTTTCTATGATAATCTATTTTCGGGAAAGTTGGTTATCTAACTCAACTTTCGCGGAAAGTAGATATTTCCCATTTTTTATGATACAAATTTCCCGTTTTCTATGATAATCTATTTTCGGCAAATTTGGTTATCTAACTTCAACTTTTCGCGGAAAGTAGATATTTCCCATATACAAATTTCCGTTTTCTATGATAATCTATTTTTCGGGCAAAGTTGATTTATCTTCAACTTTCTGGTAAGTAGATATTTCCCATTTTTATGATACAAATTTCCGTTTTCTATGATAATCTATTTTCGGAAAGTTGTTTTATCTAACCAACTTTCGCGGAAAGTAGATATTTCCCATTTTTTGAGTACAAATTTCCGTTTTCTATGATAATATTTTCGGGAAATTTGGTTATCTAACCAACTTTCCCGGAAGTAGATATTTATTTTTATGATACAAATTTCCCGTTTTCTATGATAATCTATTTTCGGAAAATTTGGTTATCTAACCAACTTTCCCGGAAAGTAGATATTTCCCATTTTTGTGATACAAATTTCCCGTTTTCTATGATAATCTACTTCGCAAAATTAGTAATATTTCCCCAAAATTCGAAATATTCCCCGAAAATCGATAATCTACTTTCCCGAAAGTAGAAAATCTATCTACTTTTCGGGGAAGTGAATAACCTTTCCCGGAAAGTAGATATTTCCCATTTTTTATGATACAAATTTCCCGTTTTCTATGATAATCTATTTTCGGGAAAGTTGTTTATCTAACCAACTTTCGCGGAAAGTAGATATTTCCCATTTTTTATGATACAAATTTCCCGTTTTCTATGATAATCTATTTTCGGCAAATTTGGTTATCTAACCAACTTCCCCGGAAAGTAGATATTTCCCATTTTTTATGATACAAATTTCCCGTTTTCTATGATAATCTATTTTCAGGAAAGTTGTTTATCTAACCAACTTTCGCGGAAAGTAGATATTTCCCATTTTTTATGATACAAATTTCCCGTTTTCTATGATAATCTATTTTCGGCAAATTTGGTTATCTAACCAACTTTCCCGGAAATTAGATATTTCCCATTTTTTATGATACAAATTTCCCGTTTTCTATGATAATCTACTTCGCAAAATTAGGTAATATTTCTCCCAAAAATTGGAAAATCTATTCCCCCGAAAAATCGATTATCTACTTTCCCGAAAAGTAGAAAATCTATCTACTTTTCGGGAAAGTAGATAACCAATTTTCCCGGAAAGTAGATATTTCCCATTTTTTATGATACAAATTTCCCGTTTTCTATGATAATCTATTTTCGGGAAAGTTGGTTATCTAACCAACTTTCCCGGAAAGTAGATATTTCCCATTTTTTATGATACAAATTTCCCGTTTTCTATGATAATCTGTTTTCGGCAAATTTGGTTATCTAACCAACTTTCCCGGAAAGTAGATATTTCACATTTTTTATGATACAAATTTCCTGTTTTCGATGATAATCTATTTTCGGGAAAGTTGGTTATCTAGCCAACTTTCGCGGAAAGTAGATATTTCCCATTCTTTATGATGCAAATTTCCCGCTTTCTATGATAATCTATTTTCAGCAAATTTGGTTATCTAACCAACTTTCCCGGAAAGTAGATATTTCCCATTTTTTATGATACAAATTTCCCGTTTTCTATGATAATCTACTTCCCAAAATTAGGTAATATTTCCCCGAAAATACGAAAATCTACTTCCCCAAAAAGTCGATAATCTAATTTCCCGAAAATTAGAAAATCTATCTACTTTTCGGGAAACCAGATAACCAACTTTCCGTGAAAGTAGATATTTCCCATTTTTTTATGATACAAATTTCCCGTTTTCTATGATAATCTATTTTCGGGAAAGTAGATATTTCCATTTTTATGATACAAATTTCCCGTTTTCTGTGATAATCTATTTTTCAGGAAGTTGGTTATCTAACCAACTTTCCCGGAAAGTAGATATTTCCATTTTTATGATACAAATTTCCGTTTTCTACTTGATAATCTACTTCGCAAAATTAGGTAATATTTCCCCAAAATTCGAAAATCTACTTCCACAGTCGATGTCTAATCTGCTTTGCCGAAAAGTGAAAATCTATCTACTTTTCAGGGGAAGTAGATAACTCTCTTTCGGAAAGTAGATATTTCCCATTTTTATGATACAAATTTCCGTTTTCTGTATTAATCTATTTTTCGGGAAAGTTGGTTATCTAACTTAACTTTCCCGGAAAGTAGATATTTCCATTTTTATGATACAAATTCCCGTTTTCTATGATAATCTATTTTCCGGGAAGTAGATATTTTCCCATTTTTTATGATACAAATTTCCCGTTTTCTATGATAATCTGTTTTCCGGAAAGTTGGTTATCTGCTCAACTTTCCCGGGAAAGTAGATATTCCCATTTTTATGATACAAATTTCCCGTTTTCCTATGATAATCTATTTTCGGCAAATAACCAGTTTATCCTAACCAACTTTTCCCGGAAAGGCGGAATATTTCCCCATTTTTGTGATACAAATTTCCGTTTTCTATGATAATCTACTTCGCAAAATTAGGTAATATTTCCCCATAATTCGAAAATCTATTCCCCGAAGTCGATAATCTACTTTCGAAAAGTGAAAATCTATCTACTTTTCGGAAAGTGCTGCTCAACTTTCCCGGAAAGTAGATATTTCCCATTTTTATGATACAAATTCCCGTTTCTATGATAATCTATTTTCGGGAAGAGGCGGGAAAATATTTCCCATTTTTTATGATACAAATTTCCCGTTTTTCTGTGATAATCTATTTTCGGGAAAGTTGGTTGAATAACCAACTTTCGGAAAGAAGTGAATATTCCCATTTTTATAGTACAAATTTTGCGTTTTTCTATGATAATCTATTTTCGGGAGATTGGTTATCTAACCAACTTTCCGGAAAGTGAGCTATTCCATTTTTTATGATACAAATTTCCGTTTTCTATGATAATCTATTTTCGGCGGGAAGTAGATATTTCCCATTTTTATGATACAAATTTCCCGTTTCTATGATAATCTATTTTTAGAAAGGATTGGTTATCTAACAACTTTCCCGGAAAGTAGATATTTCCATTGTTATGATACAAATTTCCGTTTTCTATGATAATCTATTTTCGGCAATCTATGATTTATCTAACCAACTTTCCCGGAAAGTAGATATTTCCCCATTTTTGTGATACAAATTTCCGTTTTCTATGATAATCCTACTTCGCAAAATTAGGTAATATTTCCCCCGCAATTCAAAATCTATTCCCCCGAAAAGTCGATAATCTACTTTCCCGGTAGAAAATCTATACTTTTCAGGAAAATATCTTTCCAGCTTTCCCGGAAATGAATGTTCCCCATTTTTTATGATACAAATTTCCCGTTTTCTATGATAATCTATTTTCGGGAAAGTAGATATTTCCATTTTTATGTTCTCAAATTTCCGTTTTCTATACGATAATCTATTTTCGGCAAATTTGGTTATCACAACCAACTTTCCGGAAAGTAGATATTCCCATTTTTGTGATACAAATTTCCCGTTTTTCTATGATAATCTGCTTCGCAAAATTAGGTGACATATTATTTTAGAATTCGAGAAATCTACTTCCCGAAAAGTCGATAATCTACTTTGCCGAAAAAGTGAAAATCTATCTACTTTTCGGGAAGTGAATAATATTTTCGGAAAGTAGATATTTCCCCATTTTTTATGATACAAATTTCCCGTTTTCTATGATAATCTATTTTCCGGGAAAGTTGGTTGTCTATCGCTTTCCCGGAAGTAGATATTTCCCATTTTTATGATACAAATTTCCCGTTTTCTGTGATAATCTATTTTCGGGAAAGTTGGTTATCTATCCCACAACTTTCCCGGAAAGTAGATATTTCCCATTTTTTGTGATACAAATTTCCGTTTCTACTTGATAATCTATTTTCGGTAAAGTAGATATTTTTCCCCATTTTTATGATACAAATTTTCGTTTCTATGATAATCTATTTTCAGAAGAAATTTGGTTATCTATCAACTTTCCCGGAAAGTAGATATTTTCCCATTTTTTATGATACAAATTTCCGTTTCTATGATAATCTATTTTCGTAAATTTGATTTATCCTAACAACTTTCCGGAAGAAGATATTTTCCCATTTTTGTGATACAAATTTTCCGTTTTCTATGATAATCTACTTAAAATTAGGTAATATTTCCCCATAATTCGAAATCCTATTCCCCCGAAAGTCGATA
>NW_024751375.1:0-26644 GCF_018991925.1 Homarus americanus
GACTTTGTTATACTCGATGAGGGCCTTTGTTATACTCGATCTGGGGACTTTGTTATACTTGATCAGGGGACTTTGTTATACTCGATGAGGAGCCTTTGTTACAATCGATCAGGGGAAATTGTTATACTCGATAAGGGGCCTTTGTTATACTCAATCAGGGGACTTTGTTATACTCGATCAGGGGGCTTTGTTATACTCGATCAGGGGGCTTTGTTATGCTTGATCAGGGGTCTTTGTTATACTCGATCAGTGGACTTTGTTATACTCGATCAGGGGACTTTAATATACTCGATCATTGGACTTTGCAATACTCGATGAGGGGGCTTTGTTATGTTTGATAAGGGGACTTTGTTATACTCGATCAGGGGACTTTGTTGTACTTGATGAGGGGCCTTAGTTATACTCGATTAGGGTGCTTTGTTATACTCGATCAGGGGGCTTTGTTATATTTGATCAGAGGTCTTTGTTATACTCGATCAGTGGACTTTGTTATACTCGATCAGGGGACTTTAATACACTCGATCATTGGACTTTGCAATACTCGATGAGGGGGCTTTGTTATGTTTGATCAGGGGACTTTCTTATACTCGATCAGGGGACTTTGTTATACTCGATCAGGGGGCTTTGTTATACTCGATGAGGAGCCTTTGTTACACTCGATCAGGGGACTTTGTTATACTCGATAAGGGGCCTTTGTTATATTCGATCAGGGGACTTTGTTATACTTGATCAGGGGACTTTGTTATACTCGATCAGGGGATTTTGTTATACACGATGAGGGCTTTGTTATTCTTGGAGGAGGGGATCTGGTTATACCGATCAGGGCCCTTTTGTTTTACCCTTTAGATGAGGCCTTGCTACCGATCAGGGCCTTGTTATTCTCGGATCAGGGGGACTTTTGTTACACTGATCTTTGTTATACTCGATCGGGGGCTTTGTTATACTCGATCAGGGGATTTTGTTATACTCGATCAGGGGACTTTGTTTTACTCGATCAGGGGACTTTGTTATACTCGACCAGGGGCCTTTGTTATACTGGATCAGGGGCCTTTGTCATACTCGATAAGGGGACTTTGTTATTCTTGATGAGGGGCCTTTGTTATACTCGATGAGGGGACTTTTTATACTCGATCAGGGGACTTTGTTATACTCGATCAGGGAACCTTGTTATACTCGATCAGGGGGCTTTGTTGTACTCGATGAGGGGCCTTGTTATACTCGATAAGGGGCCATTGTTATACTCGATCAGGGGACTTTGTTATACTCGATGAGGGGCCTTTGTTATGTTTGATCAGGGGTCTTTGTTATACTCGATCAGGGGACTTTGTTATGCTCGATCAAGTGGCTTTGTTATACTCGATAAGGGGCCTTTGTTTTACTCTACTTGAGGACTTTGTTATACTCGATCAGAGGACTTTGTTAAACTCGACCAGGGGCCTTTGTTGTACTCGATCAGGGGCCTTTGTTGTACTCGATCAGGGGCGTGTGTTATACTCGAAAAGGGGCCTTTGTTATAATCGATTAGGGCACTTTGTTATGCTCGATCAGGGGTCTTTGTTATACTCGATAAGGGGGCTTTGTTATACTCAATCAGACGCCTTTGTTATACTCGAACAGGGGCCTTTGTTATACTCGATGAGGGGGCTTTGTTATACTCGATGAGGGGGCTTTGTTATACTCGATCAGGGATCTTTGTTATACTCGTTCAGGGGGCTTTGTTATACTCGGTCAGGTGACTTTGTTATACTCGATGAGGGGCTTCGTTATACTCTATCAGGGGACTTTGTTTTACTCGATCAGGGATCTTTGTTATACTCGTTCAGGGGGCTTTGTTATACTCGATCAGGGAACTTTGTTATACTCGATTAAGGGACTTTGTTATATTTGATCAGGGGACTTTGTTTTACTCGATCAGGGGACTTTGTTATACTCGATCAGGCGACTTTGTTATACTCGATCAGGGGACTTTAGTTATTTTCGATGAGGGGGCTTTGTTATACTCGATTAGGGGACTTTGTTATACTCGATCAAAGGACTTTTTTATACCCGTTCAGTGGACTTTGTTTTACTCGATCAGGGGACTTTGTTATACTCGATCAGGCGACTTTGTTATACTCGATGAGGGGACTTTGTTATTTTCGATGAGGGAGCTTTGTTATACTCGATTAGGGGACTTTGTTATACTCGATCAAAGGACTTTTTATACCCGTTCAGTGGACTTTGTTTTACTCGA
Organism: Homarus americanus; assembly: GCF_018991925.1. NCBI lineage: Eukaryota > Metazoa > Arthropoda > Malacostraca > Decapoda > Nephropidae > Homarus > Homarus americanus. The sequence continues at coordinate 2,234 of NW_024751375.1, forward strand.
TCAGGGGACTTTGTTATACTCGATCAGGCGACTTTGCTATACTCGATCAGGCGACTTTGTTATACACGATTAGGGGACTTTGTTATACTCGATCAGTTAGGGGGCTTTGTTATACTTGATCAGGGGACTTTGTTATACTCGATCAGGGGCCTTTGTTGTACTCGATGAAGGGCCTTTGTTATACTCGATCAGGGGACTTTGTTATAGTTGATCAGGGCAGATCATTGGACTTTGTTATACTCGATCAGGGGACTTTAATATACTCGATCAGGGGACTTTGCTATACTCGATGAGGGGCCTTTGTTATACTCGATTAGGGGCCTTTGTTATACTCGATCAGGGGACATTGTTATACTCGACCAGGGGCCTTTGTTATACTCGATCAGGGGCCTTTGTTATACTCGATCGGGGGACTTTATTATACTCGATCAGAGGACTTTGTTATACTCGATGAAGGGGCTTTGTTGTACTCGATCAAGGGCCTTTGTTATACTCGATAAGGGGCCATTGTTATACTCGATCAGGGAAATTTGTTATACTCGATAAGGGGACTTTGTTATACTCGATGAGGGTGCTTTGTTATACTTGATCAGGGGACTTTGTTATACTCGATCAGGGGACTTTGTTATGCTCGTTGAGGGGCCTTTGTTTTACTCTATCAGATGACTTTGTTATACTTTGATCTGGGGACTTTGTTTTACTCGATCAGGTGACCTTGTTTTACTCAATCAGGGAACTTTGTTATACTCGATCAGGGGACTTTGTTATGCTCGTTGAGGGGCCTTTGTTTTACTCTATCAGGTGACTTTGTTATACTTTGATCTGGGGACTTTGTTTTACTCGATCAGGGGGCTTTGTTATACTCGATCAGGGGATTTTGTTATATCGATCAGGGGACTTTGTTTTACTCGATCAGGGGACTTTGTTATACTCGACCAGGGGCCTTTGTTATACTGGATCAGGGGCCTTTGTCATACTCGATAAGGGGACTTTGTTATTCTTGATGAGGGGCCTTTGTTATACTCGATGAGGGGACTTTTATACTCGATCAGGGGACGTTGTTATACTCGATGAGGGGACTTTGTTATACTCGATGAGGAGCCTTTGTTATACTCGATCAGGGGACTTTGTTATACTCGATCAGGGAACCTTGTTGTACTCGATCAGGGGGCTTTGTTGTACTCGATGAGGGGCCTTGTTATACTCGATAAGGGGCCATTGTTATACTCGATCAGGGGACTTTGTTATACTCGATGAGGGGCCTTTGTTATGTTTGATCAGGGGTCTTTGTTATACTCGATCAGGGGACTTTGTTATGCTCGATCAAGTGGCTTTGTTATACTCGATGAGGGGCCTTTGTTTTACTCTACTAGGGGACTTTGTTATACTCGATCAGGGGACTTTGTTATACTCGCACAGGGGCCTTTATTGCCTCGGTCTAGGGGCTATTGCGCGCGCATACTCTATCAGGGGACTTTGTTATACTCGATCAGGGATCTTTGTTATCCTCGTTTAGGGGGCTTTGTTATACTCGGTCAGGTGACTTTAATATACTCGGTCAGGTGACTTTGTTATACTCGATGAGGGGCTTCGTTATACTCTATCAGGGGACTTTGTTTTACTCGATCAGGGATCTTTGTTATACTCGTTCAGGGGGCTTTGTTATACTCGATCAGGGGACTTTGTTATACTCGATTAAGGGACTTTGTTATATTTGATCAGGGGACTTTGTTTTACTCGATCAGGGGACTTTGTTATACTCGATCAGGCGACTTTGTTATACTCGATCAGGGGACTTTAGTTATTTTCGATGAGGGGGCTTTGTTATACTCGATTAGGGGACTTTGTTATACTCGATCAAAGGACTTTTTTATACCCGTTCAGTGGACTTTGTTTTACTCGATCAGGGGACTTTGTTATACTCGATCAGGCGACTTTGTTATACTCGATGAGGGGACTTTGTTATTTTCGATGAGGGAGCTTTGTTATACTCGATTAGGGGACTTTGTTATACTCGATCAAAGGACTTTTTATACCCGTTCAGTGGACTTTGTTTTACTCGATCAGGGGACTTTGTTATACTCGATCAGGCGACTTTGCTATACTCGATCAGGCGACTTTGTTATACACGATTAGGGGACTTTGTTATACTCGATCAGGGGACTCTGTTATACTCGATTAAGGGGCTTTGTTATACTTGATCAGGGGACTTTGTTATACTCGATCAGGGGCCTTTGTTGTACTCGATGAAGGGCCTTTGTTATACTCGATCAGGGGACTTTGTTATAGTTGATCAGGGCAGATCATTGGACTTTGTTATACTCGATCAGGGGACTTTAATATACCCGATCAGGGGACTTTGCTATACTCGATGAGGGGCCTTTGTTATACTCGATTAGGGGCCTTTGTTATACTCGATCAGGGGACTTTGTTATGCTCGACCAGGGGCCTTTGTTACACTCGATCAGGGGCCTTTGTTATACTCGATCGGGGGACTTTGTTATACTCGATCAGAGGACTTTGTTATACTCGATGAAGGGGCTTTGTTGTACTCGATCAAGGGCCTTTGTTATACTCGATAAGGGGCCATTGTTATACTCGATCAGGGAAATTTGTTATACTCGATAAGGGGACTTTGTTATACTCGATGAGGGTGCTTTGTTATACTTGATCAGGGGACTTTGTTATACTCGATCAGGGGACTTTGTTATGCTCGTTGAGGGGCCTTTGTTTTACTCTATCAGATGACTTTGTTATACTTTGATCTGGGGACTTTGTTTTACTCGATCAGGTGACCTTGTTTTACTCAATCAGGGAACTTTGTTATACTCGATCAGGGGACTTTGTTATGCTCGTTGAGGGGCCTTTGTTTTACTCTATCAGGTGACTTTGTTATACTTTGATCTGGGGACTTTGTTTTACTCGATCAGGTGACCTTGTTGTACTCAATCAGGGGACTTTGTTATACTCGATGAGGGGGCTTTGTTATACTCGATCAGGGGATTTTGTTATACTCGATCAGGGGACTTTGTTTTACTCGATCAGGGGACTTTGTTATACTCGACCAGGGGCCTTTGTTATACTGGATCAGGGGCCTTTGTCATACTCGATAAGGGGACTTTGTTATTCTTGATGAGGGGTCTTTGTTATACTCGATGAGGGGACTTTTTATACTCGATCAGGGGACGTTGTTATACTCGATGAGGGGACTTTGTTATACTTGATGAGGAGCCTTTGTTATACTCGATCAGGGGACTTTGTTATACTCGATCAGGGAACCTTGTTGTACTCGATGAGGGGGCTTTGTTGTACTCGATGAGGGGCCTTGTTATACTCGAGGGGCTATTGTTATACTCGATCAGGGGACTTTGTTATACTCGATGAGGGGCCTTTGTTATGTTTGATCAGGGGTCTTTGTTATACTCGATCAGGGGACTTTGTTATGCTCGATCAAGTGGCTTTGTTATACTCGATGAGGGGCCTTTGTTTTACTCTACTAGGGGACTTTGTTATACTCGATCAGGGGACTTTGTTATACTCGCACAGGGGCCTTTGTTATACTCGATTAGGGGACTTTGTTATACTCGATCAGGGAACCTTGTTGTACTCGATCAGGAGGCTTTGTTGTACTCGATGAGGGGCCTTGTTATACTCGATAAGGGGCCATTGTTATACTCGATCAGGGGACTTTGTTATACTCGATGAGGGGCGTTTGTTATGTTTGATCAGGGGTCTTTGTTATACTCGATCAGGGAACTTTGTTATGCTCGATCAAGTGGCTTTGTTATACTCGATGAGGGGCCTTTGTTTTACTCTACTAGGGGACTTTGTTATACTCGATCAGAACTTTGTTATACCTGCTCATGGGCCTTTGTTATACCTCGATCAGGGCCTTTTTGTTATACCCGGATCGGGGACTTTGTTATACCGATCAAGAGGACTCGGTTACACCTCGATGAAGGGGCTTTGTTGTACTCGATCAAGGGCCTTTGTTATACTCGATAAGGGGCCATTGTTATACTCGATCAGGGAAATTTGTTATACTCGATAAGGGGACTTTGTTATACTCGATGAGGGTGCTTTGTTATACTTGATCAGGGGACTTTGTTATACTCGATCAGGGGACTTTGTTATGCTCGTTGAGGGGCCTTTGTTTTACTCTATCAGATGACTTTGTTATACTTTGATCTGGGGACTTTGTTTTACTCGATCAGGTGACCTTGTTTTACTCAATCAGGGCCTTTGTTTTACTCTACTAGGGGACTTTGTTATACTCGATCAGGGGACTTTGTTATACTCGCCCATGGGCCTTTGTTATACTCGATCAGGGGCCTTTGTTATACTCGATCGGGGGACTTTGTTATACTCGATCAGAGGACTTTGTTATACTCGATGAAGGGGCTTTGTTGTACTCGATCAAGGGCCTTTGTTATACTCGATAAGGGGCCATTGTTATACTCGATCAGGGAAATTTGTTATACTCGATAAGGGGACTTTGTTATACTCGATGAGGGTGCTTTGATATACTTGATCAGGGGACTTTGTTATACTCGATGAGGGGACTTTGTTATGCTCGTTGAGGGGCCTTTGTTTTACTCTATCAGATGACTTTGTTATACTTTGATCTGGGGACTTTGTTTTACTCGATCAGGTGACCTTGTTTTACTCAATCAGGGAACTTTGTTACTCGATCAGGGGCTTTGTTATACCTCGACTGGGACTTTCATATACCGACCAGGGCCTTTGTTATACTGGATCAGGAGCCTTTGGTCATACCGATAAGGGGATCTTTGTTAACTTGTGGATGTGAGGGGCCTTTGTTATACTGGATCAGGGGCCTTTGTCATACTCGATAAGGGGACTTTGTTATTCTTGATGAGGGGGCTTTGTTGTACTCGATGAGGGGCCTTATTATACTCGATAAGGGGCCATTGTTATACTCGATCAGGGGACTTTGTTATACTCGATCAGGGGACTTTGTTATACTCGATCAGGGTCTCTGTTATACTCGATTAAGGGGCTTTGTTATTCTTGATCAGGGGACTTTGTTATACTCGATCAGGGGCCTTTGTTGTACTCGATGAGGGGCCTTTGTTATACTCGATCAGGAGCCTTTGTTATAGTTGATCAGGGCAGATCATTGGACTTTGTAATACTCGATAAGGGGACTTTAATATACTCGATCAGAGTGATCTTGCTATACTCGATGAGGCCTTTGTTATACTCTGGATTAGGGCCTTTGTTATACTCGATCAGGGGACTTTTACATATACTCGACCAGGAGCCTTTGTTATACTCGATCAGGGACTTTGTTATACACAATCAGGGGACTTTGTTATACTCGATGAGGGCCCTTTGTTATACTCGATCCGGGGACTTTGTTATACTCGATCAGAGGACTATGTTATACTCGATGAAGGGGCTTTGTTGTACTCGATCAAGGGCTTTTGTTATACTCGATAAGGGGCCATTGTTATACTCGATCAGGGAAATTTGTTATACTCGATAAGGGGACTTTGTTATACTCGATGAGGGTGCTTTGTTATACTTGATCAGGGGACTTTGTTATACTCGATCAGGGGACTTTGTTATGTTCGATGAGGGGCTTTTGTTTTACTCTATCAGATGACTTTGTTATACTTTGATCTGGGGACTTTGTTTTACTCGATCATGGGACTTTGCTATACTCAATCAGGGGACTTTGTTATACTCGATCAGGGGGCTTTGTTATTCTCGATCAGGGGATTTTGTTATACTCGATCAGGGGACTTTGTTTTACTCGATCAGGGGACTTTGCTATACTCGACCCGGGGCCTTTGTTATACTGGATCAGGGGCCTTTGTCATACTCGATCAGGGGACTTTGTTATGCTCGATCAAGTGGCTTTGTTATACTCGATAAGGAGCCTTTGTTTTACTCTACTAGAGGACTTTGTTATACTCGATCAGAGGACTTTGTTATACTCGACCAGGGGCCTTTGTTGTACTCGATCAGGGGCCTTTGTTGTACTCGATCAGGGGCGTGTGTTATCCTCGATAAGGGGCCTTTGTTATAATCGATTAGGGCACTTTGTTATGCTCGATCAGGGGACTTTGTTATACTCGATAAGGGGGTTTTGTTATACTCAATCAGGGTCCTTATACCTGAACAGGGGACTTTGTTATACTCGATCAGGGGCCTTTGTTATACTCGATCAGGGGACTTTGTTATACTCAATCAGGGGACTTTGTTATACACGATGAGGGGCCTTTGTTTTACTCTATCAGATGACTTTGTTATACTTGATTAGGGGCGCTGTTATACTCGATCAGGGGACTTTGTTATACTCGATCAGGGGACTTTGTTATACTCGATCAGGGGACTTTGTTATACACAATCAGGGGACTTTGTTATACTCGATCAGGGGCCTTTGTTATACTCGATCGGGAGACTTTGTTATACTCGATCAGAGGACTTTGTTATACTCGATAAAGGGGCTTTGTTGTACTCGATCAAGGGCCTTTGTTATACTCGATAAGGGGCCATTGTTATACTCGATCAGGGAAATTTGTTATACTCGATAAGGGGACTGATTTATACTCGATGAGGGTGCTTTGTTATACTTGATCAGGGGACTTTGTTATACTCGATCAGGGGACTTTGTTATGCTCGATGAGGGGCCTTTGTTTTACTCTATCAGATGACTTTGTTATACTTTGATCTGGGGACTTTGTTTTACTCGATCAGGTGACCTTGTTTTACTCAATCAGGGGACTTTGTTATACTCGATCAGGGGGCTTTGTTATACTCGATCAGCGGACTTTGTTATACTCGACCAGGGGCCTTTGTTATACTGGATCAGGGGCCTTTGTCATACTCGATAAGGGGACTTTGTTATTCTTGATGAGGGGCCTTTGTTATACTCGATGAGGGGACTTTTTATACTCGATCAGGGGACATTGTTATACTCGATGAGGGGGCTTTGTTGTACTCGATGAGGGGCCTTATTACACTCGATAAGGGGCCATTGTTATACTCGATCAGGGGACTTTGTTATACTCGATCAGGGGACTTTGTTATACTCGATCAGGGGTCTCTGTTATACTCGATTAAGGGGCTTTGTTACACTTGATCAGGGGACTTTGTTATACTCGATCAGGGGCCTTTGTTGTACTCGATGAGGGGCCTTTGTTATACTCGATCAGGGGACTTTGTTATAGTTGATCAGGGCAGATCATTGGACTTTGTTATACTCGATCAGGGGACTTTAATATACTCGATCAGGGGACTTTGCTATACTCGATGAGGGGCCTTTGTGATACTCGATTAGGGGCCTTTGTTATACTCGATCAGGGGACTTTGTTATACTCGACCAGGGGCCTTTGTTATACTCGATCAGGGGCCTTTGTTATACTCGATCGGGGGACTTTGTTATACTCGATCAGAGGACTTTGTTATACTCGATGAAGGGGCTTTGTTGTACTCGATCAAGGGCCTTTGTTATACTCGATAAGGGGCCATTGTTATACTCGATCAGGGAAATTTGTTATATTCGATAAGGGGACTTTGTTATAATCGATGAGGGGGCTTTGTTATACTTGATCAGGGGACTTTGTTATACTCGATCAGGGGTCTTTGTTATGCTCGATGAGGGGCCTTTGTTTTACTCTATCAGATGACTTTGTTATACTTTGATCTAGGGACTTTGTTTTACTCGATCAGGGGACCTTGTTTTACTCAATCAGGGGACATTGTTATACTCGATCAGGGGGCTTTGTTATACTCGATCAGGGGATTTTGTTATACTCGATCAGGGGACTTTGTTTTACTCGATTAGGGGACTTTGTTATACTCGACCAGGGGCCTTTGTTATACTAGATCAGGGGCCTTTGTCATACTCGATAAGGGGAATTTATTATTCTTGATGGGGGGCCTTTGTTATACTCGATGAGGGGACTTTTTATACTCGTTCAGGGGACATTGTTATCTCGATGAGGGGACTTTGTTATACTCGATGAAGAGACTTTATTATACTCGATCAGGGGACTTTGTTATACTCGATCAGGGGACTTTGTTGTACTCGATTAGGGGGCTTTGTTGTACTCGATGAGGGGCCTTGTTATACTCGATAAGGGGCCATTGTTATACTCGATCAGGGGACTTTGTTATACTCGATCAGCGGACTTTGTTATTCTCGATCAAGGGACTTTGTTATACTCGATCAGGGGCCTTTGTTTTACTCTATCAAATGACTTTGTTATACTGGATCTAGGGACTTTGTTATACTCTATCAAATGGCTTTGTTATACTGGATCTAGGGACTTTGTTATACTCGATCAGGGTTCTTTGTTATTCTTGATCAGGGGACTTTGTTATACTCGATCAGGGGACTTTGTTATACTTGATCGGGGGACTTTGTTATACTCGATGAGGGCCTTTGTTGTACTCGATCGGGGGACTTTGTTATACTCGATCAGGGGACTTTGTTATACTCGATGAATAGCCTTTGTTACATTCGATCAGGGGACTTTGTTATACTCGATAAGGGGCCTTTGTTATACTCAATCAGGGGACTTTGTTATACTCAATCAGGGGACTTTGTTATACTTGATCAGGGGACTTTGTTATACTCGATCAGGGGATTTTGTTCTACACGATGAGGAGCTTTGTTATTCTTGATGAGGGGACTTTGTTATACTCGATGAGGGGCCTTTGTTTTACTCGATGAGGGGCCTTTGCTGTACTCGATCAGGGGCCTTTGTTATACTTGATGAGGGGGCTTTGTTATACTCGATCAGGAGACTTTATTATACTCTATCAGGGGACTTTGTTATACTTGATCAGGGATCTTTGATATACTCGATCAGTGGACTTTGCTATATTCGATCAGGGAAGTTTGTTATACTCTATCAGGGGACATTGTTATACTTGATCAGGGGACTTTGTTATGCTCGATCAGGGGGTTTTGTTATACTTGATTAGGGGACTTTGTTATACTCGATCAGGGATCTTTGTTTTACACGTTCAGGGGTCTTTGTTATACTCGTTCAGGGGACTTTGTTATACTCGATCAGGGGACTTTGTTATTCTCGATCAGGAGACATTCTTTTACTCGATGAGGGGACTTTGCTATACTCGATGCGGGGCCTTTGTTATACTCGATCAGTAGACTTTAATATACTCGCTCAGGGGACTTTGCTATACTCGATGAGGGGACTTTGTTATACTCGATCAGGGGCCTTTGTTATACTCGATTAGGGGACTTTGTTATACTCAATCTGGGGACTTTGTTATACTCGATAAGGGGACTTTGTTATACTCGGTGAGGGCTTTGTTATATGATGGGGACTGTTTTTACTCTACTAGGGACTTTGTTATACTCTGATGAGGCTGTTATATACTCGATGAGGGGGCTTTGACTATACTCGATGAGGCTTTGTTATACTCGATCAGGGGACTTTTGTTATACTCGATAAAAGTGACTTTGATATACTCGATCAGGGGACTTTGTTATACTCGATCGAAGGGGACGTTAATATACTTGATCAGGGGTCTTTGTTATACTCGATCAGGGGACTTTAATATACTCGATCATTGGACTTTGCTATACTCGATTAGGGAACTTTGTTATACTCTATCAGGGCACTTTTTATACTCAATCAGGCATCTTTGTTATACTGGTTCAGGGGGCTTTGTTATACTCGTTCAGGTGACTTTGTTATACTCGATCAGTGGACTTTGTTATTCTCGATCAGGAGACTTTCTTATACTCGATGAGGGGACTTTTTATACTCGATAGTGGTCTTTGTTATACTCGATCAGGGGACTTTGTTGCCCTCGATCAGGGGACTTTGTATACTCGATCATTGGACTTTGCTACTTGCTCTCGGATCAGGGAACTTTATACTCTATCAGGGCACTTTTTATACTCAATCAGAGATCTTTGTTATACACGATCAGAGGACTTTGTTATTCTCGATCAGGGGACTTTGTTATCTCGATCAAGGGACTTTGTTGTACTCGATTAGGGGGCTTTGTTGTTCTCGATGAGGGGCCATTGTTATACTCGTTCAGGGGACTTTGTTATTTTCGATGAGGGGGCTTTGTTTTACTCGATTAGGGGACTTTGTTATACTCGATCAGGGGACTTTTTTATACCTGATCAGTGGACTTTGTTTTACTCGATCAGAGGACTTTGTTATACTCGATCAGGCGACGTTGTTATACTCGATCAGGGGACTTTGTTATACACGATCAGAGGACTTTGTTATTCTCGATCAGGGGACTTTGTTATACTCGATTAAGGGGCTTTGTTATACTTGATCAGCGGACTTTGCTATACTCGATGAAGGGGCTTTGTTGTACTCGATCAAGGGCCTTTGTTATACTCGATAAGGGGCCATTGTTATACTCGATCAGGTAAATTTGTTATACTCGATAAGGGGATTTTGTTATACTCGATGAGGGTGCTTTGTTTTACTTGATCAGGGGACATTGTTATACTCGATCAGGGGACTTTGTTATGCTCGTTGAGGGGCCTTTGTTTTACTCTATCAGATGACTTTGTTATACTTTGATCTGGGGACTTTGTTTTACTCGATCAGGTGACCTTGTTTTACTCAATCAGGGGACTTTGTTATACTCGATCAGGGGGCTTTGTTATACTCGATCAGCGGACTTTGTTATACTCGACCAGGGGCCCTTGTTATACTGGATCAGGGGCCTTTGTCATACTCGATAAGGGGACTTTGTTATTCTTGATGAGGGGCCTTTGTTATACTCGATGAGGGGACTTTTTATACTCGATCAGGGGACATTGTTATACTCGATGAGGGGACTTTGTTATACTCGATGAGGAGCCTTTGTTATACTCGATCAGGCGACTTTGTTATACTCGATCAGGGAACCTTGTTGTACTCGATGAGGGGCCTTGTTATACTCGATAAGGGACCATTGTTATACTCGATTAGGGGACTTTGTTATACTCGATGAGGGGCCTTTGTTATGTTTGATCAGGGGTCTTTGTTATACTCGATCAGGGGACTTTGTTATGCTCGATCAAGTGGCTTTGTTATATTCGATGAGGGGCCTTTGTTTTACTCTACTAGAGGACTTTGTTATACTCGATCAGAGGACTTTGTTATACTCGACCAGGGGCCTTTGTTGTACTCGATCAGGGGCCTTTGTTGTACTCGATCAGGGGCGTGTGTTATACTCGATAAGGGGCCTTTGTTATAATCGATTAGGGCACTTTGTTATGCACGATCAGGGGCCTTTGTTATACTCGATAAGGGGGCTTTGTTATACTCGATCAGGGGACTTTGTTATACTCGATGAGGGGCCTTAGTTATACTCGATGAGGAGCCTTTGCTATAATCGATCAGGGGACTTTGTTATACTCGATCAGGGGACTTTGTTATACTCGATCAGGGGACTTTGTTATACTCGATCAGGGATCTTTGTTATATTCGATCAGTGGACTTTGCTATATTCGATCAGGGAAGTTTGTTATACTCTATCAGGGGACTTTGTTATACTCGATTAGGGATCTTTGTTGCATATATCAGGCGCTGTTATACCCGATCAGTGGACTTTGTTTTACTCGATCAGGGGACTTTGTTATACTCGATCAGGCGACGTTGTTATACTCGATCAGGGGACTTTGTTATACACCATCAGGGGACTTTGTTATACTCGATCAGGGGACTTTGTTATACTCCATTAAGGGGCTTTGTTATACTTGATCAGCGGACTTTGTTATACTCGATCAGGGGCCTTTGTTGTACTCGATGAGGGGCCTTTGTTATACTGGATTAGGGGACTTTGTTATAGTTGATCAGGGCAGATCATTGGACTTTGTTATACTCGATCAGGGGACTTTAATATACTCGATTATGGGACTTTGCTATACTCGATGAGGGGCCTTTGTTATACTCGATTAGGGGCCTTTGTTATACTCGATCAGGGGACTTTGTTATACTCGACCAGGGGCCTTTGTTATACTCGATCAGGGGACTTTGTTATACACAATCAGGGGACTTTGTTATACTCGATCAGGGGCCATTGTTATACTCGATCGGGGGACTTTGTTATACTCGATGAAGGGGCTTTGTTGTACTCGATCAAGGGCCTTTGTTATACTCGATAAAGGGCCATTGTTATACTCGATCAGGGAAATTTGTTATACTCGATAAGGGGACTTTGTTATAATCGATGAGGGGGCTTTGTTATACCTGATCAGGGGACTTTGTTATACTCGATCAGGGGACTTTGTTATACTCGATGAGGGGCCTTTGTTTTACTCTATCAGATGACTTTGTTATACTTTGATCTGGGGACTTTGTTTTACTTGATCAGGGGACCTTGTTTTACTCAATCAGGGGACTTTGTTATACTCGATCATGGGGCTTTGTTATACTCGATCAGGGGATTTTGTTATACTCGATCAGGGGACTTTGTTTTACTCGATTAGGGGACTTTGTTATACTCGACCAGGGGCCTTTGTTATACTGGATCAGGGGCCTTTGTCATACTCGATAAGGGGAATTTGTTATTCTTGATGGGGGCCTTTGTTATACTCGATGAGGGGACTTTTTATACTCGATCAGGGGACATTGTTATCTCGATGAGGGGACTTTGTTATACTCGATGAGGAGCCTTTATTATACTCGATCAGGGGACTTTGTTATACTCGATCAGGGGACTTTGTTGTACTCGATTAGGGGGCTTTGTTGTACTCGATGAGGGGCCTTGTTATACTCGATAAGGGACCATTGTTATACTCGATCAGGGGACTTTGTTATACTCGATGAGGGGCCTTTGTTATGTTTGATCAGGGACTTTGTTATACTCGATCAGGTGACTTTGTTATACTCGATCAGGGGCCTTTGTTTTACTCTATCAAATGACTTTGTTATACTGGATCTAGGGACTTTGTTATACTCGATCAGGGTTCTTTGTTATTCTTGATCAGGGGACTTTGTTATACTCGATCAGGGGACTTTGTTATACTCGATCGGGGGACTTTGTTATACTCGATGAGGGCCTTTGTTATACTCGATCTGGGGACTTTGTTATACTCGATCAGGGGACTTTGTTATACTCGATGAGGAGCCTTTGTTACAATCGATCAGGGGACTTTGTTATACACGATAAGGGGCCTTTGTTATACTCAATCAGGGGACTTTGTTATACTCGATCAGGGGGCTTTGTTATACTCGATCAGGGGGCTTTGTTATGCATGATCAGGGGTCTTTGTTATACTCTATCAGTGGACTTTGTTATACTCGATCAGGGGACTTTGTTATACTTGATCAGGGGTCTTTGTTATACTCTATCAGTGGACTTTGTTATACTCGATCAGGGGACTTTGTTATACTTGATCAGGGGTCTTTGTTATACTCGATTAGGGGGCTTTGTTATACTCGATCAGGGGGCTTTGTTATACTTGATCAGTGGTCTTTATTATACTCGATCAGTGGACTTTGTTATACTCGATCAGGGGACTTTAATATACTCGATCATTGGACTTTGCAATACTCGATGAGGGGGCTTTGTTATGTTTGATCAGGAGACTTTGTTATACTCGATCAGGGGACTTTGTTGTACTTGATGAGGGGCCTTAGTTATACTCGATTAGGGGGCTTTGTTATACTCGATCAGGGGGCTTTGTTATACTTGATCAGAGGTCTTTGTTATACTCGATCAGTGGAATTTGTTATACTCGATCAGGGGACTTTAATATACTCGATCATTGGACTTTGCAATACTCGATGAGGGGGCTTTGTTATACTAGATGAGGAGCCTTAGTTACACTCGATCAGGGGACTTTGTTATACTCGATAAGGGGCCTTTGTTATACTCGATCAGGGGGCTTTGTTATACTCGATCAGGGGACTTTGTTATACTCGATCAGGGGATTTTGTTATACTCGATCAGGGGACTTTGTTATACTCGATCAGTGGACTTTTGTTATACTCGATCTGGGGACTTTTGTTATACTCGATCATGTGACTTTTTGTTATACTCGATCTAGGGGACTTTGTTATACTCGATTAGGGGGCTTTGTTATACTTGATGAGGGGCTTTGTTATACTCGATCAGGGGACTTTGTTATACTCGATAAGGGACTTTTGTTATACTCGATCAGGGGAATTTGTTATACTCGATCAGGGGACTTTGTTATACTCGATCAGGGGACTTTGTTATACTCGATTAGGGAACTTTGTTATACTCGATCAGGCGACTTTGTTATACTCGATCAGTGTACTTTGTTATACTCGATCAGGGACTTTGCTATAATTGATGAGAGGCCTTTGTTATACTCGTTCAGGGGAATTTGTTGTACTTGATCAGGGTACATCAGTGGACTTTGTTATACTCGATCAGGGGACTTTAATATACTCGATCAGGGGACTTTGCTATACTCGATGAGGGGCCTTTGTTATACTCGATGAGGGGCCTTTGTTATATTCGATCAGGGGACTTTGTTATACTCAATCTGGGGACTTTGTTATACTCGATCCGTGGCCTTTGTTATACTCGATCGGGGACTTTGTTATACTTGCTCAGGGGACTTTGTTAACTCGATCAGGGGCCTTTGTTATATTCGATGAGGAGCCTTAGTTATACTCGATCAGGGGACTTTGTTATACTCAGATCAGGGTCTTTTGTTGTACTCGATCAGGGGCTTTGTTGTACTCGGGATTAGGGGCCTTTTTGTTATACTTGGATAAGGGCCATTGTTGTTTCCGGAACAGGGACTTTTGTTATACTCGATAAGGGACTTTGTTATACTCGATCAGGGGCCTTTTGTTATACTCGTTCAGGGGACTTTGTTATACTCAATGAGGTAACTTTGTTATTCTCGATTAGGGGAATTTGTTATACTTGATGAGGGGACTTTGTTATACTCGATCAATGGATTTTGTTAAACTCGATGAGGGGCCTTTGTTGTACTCGATTAGGGGCCTTTGTTGTACTCCATCACGGGACTTTGTTATACTCGATCAGGGGCCTTTGTTATACTCGCTAAGGGGACTTTAATATTCTCGATCAGGGGACTTTGTTATACTCGTTCAGGGGACTTTGTTATCCTCGATCAGGGATCTTTGTTATACTCGTTCAGGGGCTTTGTTATACTCGATCAGGGGACTTTGTTATACTCGATCAGGGATCTTTGTTATACTCGTTCAGGGGGCGTTGTTATACTCGGTCAGGTGACTTTGTTATACTCGATGAGGGGGCTTTGTTATACTCTATCAGGGGACTTTGTTATACTCGATAAGCGGACTTTAATATACTCAATTAGGGGACTTTGTTATACTCTTCAGGGGACTTTGTTATACTCGATGAGGGGACTTTGTTATTCTCGATTAGGGGAATTTGTTATGCTTGATGAGGGGACATTGTTATACACGATGAGGGGGCTTTGTTATACTCTATCAGGGGACTTTGTTATACTCGATCAGGGGGCTTTGTTATACTCGATGAGGGGACTTTGTTATACTCGATCAGGGGACTTTGCTATACTCGATGAGGGGGCTTTGTTATACTCGATAAGGGGCCTTTGTTATACTCGATGAGGGGACTTTGTTATTGTCGATTAGGGGAATTTGTTATACTTGATCAGGGGACTTTGTTATAATCGATCAGGGGACCTTGGTCTACTCGATCAGGGGGCTTTGTTATACTCGATAAGGGGCCTTTGTTATACTCGATGAGGGGACTTTGTTATACTCGATAAAGGGACTTTGCTCTACTCGATCAAGGGGCTTAGTTATACTCGATAAGGGGCCTTTGTTTTACTCGTTGAGGGGACTTTGAAATTCTCGATTAGGGGAATTTGTTATACTTGATGAGGGGACTGTGTTATACTCGAATAGGGGATTTTGTTATACTCGATGAGGGGCCTTTGTTTACTCGATCAGGGGCGTTTGTTATACTTTATCAGGGGACTTTGTTATACTTTATCATGGGACTTTGTTATACTCGATCAGGGGCCTTTGTTATACTCGATCAGGGGCCTTTGTTATACTTTATCAGGTTACTTTGTTATACTCGATCAGGGATCTTTGTTATACTCGATCAGGTGACTTTGTTATACTCGATGAGGGGGCTTTGTTATACTCTATCAGGGGACTTTGTTATACTCGATAAGGGGACTTTAATATACTCGATCAGGGGACTTTGTTATACTCGTTCAGGGGAATTTGTTATCTTCGATCAGGGATCTTTGTTATACTCGTTCAGGGGGCTTTGTTATACTCGATCAGGGGACTTTGTTATACGCGATCAGGAGACTTTCTTATTCTCAATCAGAGGACTTTGTTATACTCGATGAGTGGACTTTGTTATACTCGATCAGGGAATTTAATATACTCGATCAGGGGAATTTTCTATACCCGATCAGGGGACTTTGTTATACTCGATCAGGGGACTTTGTTATACTCTATTAGGGGACTTTGTTATACTCGATCAGGGATCTTTGTTATACTCGTTCAGGGGGGCTTTGTTATTCTCGATTAGGGGAATTTGTTATACTCGATCAGGGGACTTTGTTATACTCGATGAGGTGACTTTGTTATACTCGATCATGGGACTTTGTTATACTCGATCAGGGCCCTTTGTTTTACTCGATTAGGGGGCTTTGTTTTACTCGATCAGGGGGCTTTGTTATACTTGATCAGGGAATTTGTTATACTAGATCATTGGACTTTGTTATACTCGATCAGGGGACTTTAATATACTCGATGAGGGGGGCTTTGTTATACTCGATCAGGGGACTTTGTTATACCCGATCAGGCGACTTTGTTATACTCGATCAGGGGACATTGTTATACTCGATCAGGGATCTTTGTTATACTCGATCAGGGATCTTTGTTATACTCGTTCAGGGGCTTTGTTATACTCGTTCAGGTGACTTTGTTATACTCGATCAGGGGACTTTGTTATACTCGTTCTGGGGGCTTTGTTATACTCGATGAGGGGACTTTGTTATACTCGATGAGGGGACTTTGTTATTCTCGATTAGGAGAATTTGTTATACTTGATCAGGGGACTTTGTTATACTCGATCAGGGGACTTTGCCTATACTCGATAAGGGGGCTTTGTTATACTCGATAAGGGGCCTTTTTTATACTCGATGAGGGGACTTTGTTATTCTCGATTAGGGGAATTTGTTATACTTGATCAGGGGTCTTTGTTATACTCGATCAGGGGACTTTGCTATACTCGATCAGGGGGCTTTGTTATACTCGATAAGGGGCTTTTGTTATACTCGATGAGGGGACTTTGTTATTCTCGATTAGGGGAATTTGTTATACTTGATCAGGGGACTTTGTTATACTCGATCTGGGGACTTTGCTATACTCGATCAGGGGCTTTGTTATACTCGATAAGGGGCCTTTGTTATACTCGATGAGGGGACTTTGTTATTCGCGATTAGGGGAATTTGTTATACTTGATGAGGGGACTTTGTTATATTCGATGAGGAGCCTTTGTTATACTCGATCAGGGACTTTGTTATACCTCGATCAGGGTCTTTGTTGAACCTGATCAGGATTTTTTTGTACTCGATTAGGGACTTTTGCTGAGAATTATTGAGAGGCCTTTGTTATACTCTGTTCAGGGAATTTGTTGTACTTGGGATCAGGCACATCAGTGACTTTGTTATACTCGATCAGGGGACTTTTATATTCTCGATGAGGGGACTTTGCTATACTCGATGAGGGGCCTTAATTATACTCGATCAGGGGCCTTTGTTATACTCGATCAGGGGACTTTGTTATACTCAATCTGGGGACTTTGTTATGCTCGATCAGTGGCCTTTGTTATACTCGATCGGTGACTTTGTTATACTCGATCAGGGGACTTTGTTAACTTGATCAGGGGCTTTGTTGTACTCGATTAGGGGACTTTGTTATACTCGATAAGGGGACTTTGTTATACTCGATCAGGGGCCTTTGTTATACTCGATCAGGGGAGTTTGTTATACTCAATCTGGGGACTTTGTTATATTCGATGAGGAGCCTTTGTTATACTCGATCAGGGGACTTTGTTATACTGGATCAGGGGTCTTTGTTGTACTCGATCAGGGGGCTTTGTTGTACTCGATTAGGGGACTTTGTTATACTCGATAAGGGGACTTTGTTATACTCGATTAGGGGCCTTTGTTATACTCGTTCAGGGGACTTTGTTATACTCGATGAGGGGACTTTGTTATTCTCGTTTAGGGGAATTTGTTATACTTGATGAGGGGACTTTGTTATACTCAATCAATCGATTTTGTTAAACTCGATGAGGGGGCTTTGTTGTACTCGATCAGGGGCCTTTGTTGTACTCCATCACGGGACTTTGTTATGCTCGATCAGGGGCCTTTGTTATACTCGCTAAGGGGACTTTAATATACTCGATCAGGGGACTTTGTTATCCTCGATCAGGGATCTTTGTTATACTCGTTCAGGGGCTTTGTTATACTCGATCCGGGGACTTTGTTATTCTCGATAAGGGGAATTTGTTATACTTGATCAGGGGACTTTCTTATACTCGATCAGGGGACTTTGCCTATACTCGATCAGAGGGCTTTGTTGTACTCGATAAGGGGCCTTTGTTATACTCGATGAGGGGACTTTGTTATTCTCGATTAGGGGAATTTGTTATACTTGATCAGGGGACTTTGTTATACTCGATCTGGGGACTTTGCTATACTCGATCAGGGGGCTTTGTTATACTCGATAAATGGCCTTTGTTATACTCGATGAGGGGACTTTGTTATTGTCGATTAGGGGAATTTGTTATACTTGATGAGGGGACTTTGTTATACTCGATCACGGGACTTTGCTTTACTCGGTTAGGTGACTTTGTTATACTCTATGAGGGGGCTTTGTTATACTCTATCAGGGGACTTTGTTATACTAGATTAGTGGACTTTCTTATACTCGATCAAGGGACTTTGTTATACTCAATCTGGGGCCTTTGTTATCCTCGATCAGGGATCTTTGGTATACTCGTTCAGGGGGCTTTGTTATACTCGATCAGGGGACTTTGTTATACTCGATCAGAGATCTTTGTTATACTCGTTCAGGGGGCTTTGTTTTACTCGTTCAGGTGACTTTGTTATACTCGATGAGGGGGCTTTGTTATACTCTATCAGGGGACTTTGTTATACTCGATAAGGGGACTTTAATATACTCGATCAGGGGATTTTGTTATACTCGATGAGGGGCCTTTGTTGTACTCGATTAGGGGCCTTTGTTGTACTCGATCACGGGACTTTGTTATACTCGATCAGGGGCCCTTGTTATACTCGTTGAGGGGGCTTTGTTATACTCGGTCAGGTGAGTTTGTTATACTCGATGAGGGGGCTTTGTTATACTCTATCAGGGGACTTTGTTATACTCGATTAGGGATCTTTGTTATACTCGTTCAGGGGGCTTTGTTATACTCGGTCATGTGACTTTGTTATACACGATGAGGGGGCTTTGTTATACTCTATCAGGGGACTTTGTTATACTCGATAGGGGGACTATAATATACTCGATCAGGGCACTTTGTTATACTCGTTCAGGCGACTTTGTTATACTCGTTCAGGGTATTTGTTATACTCGATCAGGGCTCTTTGTTATACTCGTTCAGGGGGCTTTGTTATACTCGGTCAGGTGACTTTGTTATACACGATGAGGGGGCTTTGTTATACTCTATCAGGGGACTTTTTTATACTCGATCAGGGGACTTCCTTACACTCGATCAGGGGAATTTGTTATTTTCGATCAAGGGGCTTTGTTATACTCGATTAGGGGACTTTGTTATACTCGATCAGGGGACTTTGTTATACTCGATCAGTGGACTTTGTTTTACTCGATCAAGGGGCTTTGTTATACTCGATTAGGGGACTTTGTTATACTCGATCAGGGGACTTTGTTATACCCGATCAGTGGACTTTGTTTTACTCGATCAAGGGACTTTGTTATACTCAGTCAGGGGACTTTGTTATACTCGATCAGGGGACTTTGTTATACTCGATCAGGGGACTTTGTTATACTTGATCAGGGGCTTTTGTTATACTCGATGAGGCGGCTTTGTTATACTCGATGAGCGGACTTTGTTATACTTGTTCAGGGGTGTTTGTTATACTCGATCAGTGGACTTTGTTATACTCGATCAGGGGGCTTTGTTATACTCTATCAGGGGACTTTGTTATACGCGATCAGGAGACTTTCTTATTCTCGATCAAGGGACTTTGTTATACTGGATGAGTGGTCTTTGTTATACTCGATCAGGGAATTTAATATACTCGATCAGGGGAATTTACTATTCTCGATGAGGGTCCTTTGTTATACTCGATGAGGGGCCTTTGTTATCCTCGATAAGGGACTTTTGTTATACTCGATAAAGGACTTTTGTTATACTCGATCAGGGGAATTTGTTATACTCGATCAGGGGACTTTGTTATACTCGATCAGGGGACTTTGTTATACTCGATTAGGGAACTTTGTTATACTCGATCAGGGGACTTTGTTATACTCGATCAGTGGACTTTGTTATACTCGATCAGGGGACTTTGCTATAATTGATGAGAGGCCTTTGTTATACTCGTTCAGGGGAATTTGTTGTACTTGATCAGGGTACATCAGTGGACTTTGTTATACTCGATCAGGGGACTTTTATATTCTCGATGAGGGGACTTTGCTATACTCGATGAGGGGCCTTTGTTATACTCGATCAGGGGCCTTTGTTATACTCGATCAGGGGACTTTGTTATACTCAATCTGGGGACTTTGTTATGCTCGATCAGTGGCCTTTGTTATACTCGATCGGGGACTTTGTTATACTCGATCAGGGGACTTTGTTAACTCGATCAGGGGCCTTTGTTATATTCGATGAGGAGCCTTTGTTATACTCGATCAATGGATTTTGTTAAACTCGATGAGGGGCCTTTGTTGTACTCGATCAGGGCCCTTTGTTGTACTCCATCACGGGACTTTGTTATACTCGATCAGTGGACTTTGTTATACTCGATCAGGGGACTTTGCTATAATTGATGAGAGGCCTTGTTATACTCGTTCAGGGGAATTTGTTGTACTTGATCAGGGTACATCAGTAGACTTTGTTATACTCGATCAGGGGACTTTTATACTCTCGATGAGGGGACTTTGCTATACTCGATGAGGGGCCTTTGTTATACTCGATCAGGGGCCTTTGTTATACTCGATCAGGGGACTTTGTTATACTCAATCTGGGGACTTTGTTATGCTCGATCAGTGGCCTTTGTTATACTCGTTCAGGGGACTTTGTTATCCTCGATCAGGGATCTTTGTTATACTCGTTCAGGGGCTTTGTTATACTCGATCAGGGGACTTTGTTATACTCGATCAGGGGGCTTTGTTATACTCGATAAGGGGCCTTTGTTATACTCGATGAGGGGACTTTGTTATTCTCGATTAGGGGAATTTGTTATACTTGATGAGGGGACTTTGTTATACACAATGAGGAGCTTTGTTATACTCTATCAGGGGACTTTGTTATACTCGATCAGGGGGCTTTGTTATACTCGATGAGGGGACTTTGTTATACTCGATCAGGGGACTTTGCTATACTTGATCAAGGGGCTTTGTTATACTCGATAAGGGGCCTTTGTTATACTCGATGAGGGGACTTTGTTATTCTCGATTAGAGGAATTTGTTATACTTGATCAGGGGACTTTGTTATACTCGATCAGGGGACTTTGCTCTACTCGATCAGGGGGCTTTGTTATACTCGATAAGGGGCCTTTGTTTTACTCGATGAGGGGACTTTGAAATTCTCGATTAGGGGAATTTGTTATACTTGATGAGGGGACTGTGTTATACTCGAATAGGGGATTTTGTTATACTCGATGAGGGTTCTTTGTTTACTCGATCAGGGGCCTTTGTTATACTCGATCAGGGGCCTTTGTTATACTTTATCAGGGGACTTTGTTATACTCGATCAGGGGCCTTTGTTATACTCGATCAGGGGCCTTTGTTATACTTTATCAGGGGACTTTGTTATACTCGATCAGGGATCTTTGTTATACTCGTTCAGGTGGCTTTGTTATACTCTATCAGGGGACTTTGTTATACTCGATAAGGGGACTTTAATATACTCGATCAGGGGACTTTGTTATACTCGTTCAGGGGAATTTGTTATCTTCGATCAGGGATCTTTGTTATACTCGTTCAGGGGGCTTTGTTATACTCGATCAGGGGACTTTGTTATACGCGATCAGGAGACTTTCTTATTCTCAATCAGAGGACTTTGTTATACTCGATGAGTGGACTTTGTTATACTCGATCAGGGAATTTAATATACTCGATCAGGGGAATTTTCTATACCCGATCAGGGGACTTTGTTATATTCGATCAGGGGACTTTGTTATACTCTATCAGGGGAATTTGTTATACTCGATCAGGGATCTTTGTTATACTCGTTCAGGGGGCTTTGTTATTCTCGATTAGGGGAATTTGTTATACTCGATCAGGGGACTTTGTTATACTCGATGAGGTGACTTTGTTATACTCGATCAGGGGACTTTGTTATACTCGATCAGGGCCCTTTGTTTTACTCGATGAGGGGGCTTTGTTTTACTCGATCAGGGGGCTTTGTTATACTTGATCAGGGGACTTTGTTATACTAGATCATTGGACTTTGTTATACTCGATCAGGGGACTTTAATATACTCGATGAGGGGGGCTTTGTTATACTCGATCAGGGGACTTTGTTATACCCGATCAGGCGACTTTGTTATACTCGATCAGGGGACATTATTATACTCGATCAGGGAACTTTGTTATACTCTATCAGGGGACTTTGTTATACTCGATCAGGGTTCTTTGTTATACTTGTTCAGGGGCTTTGTTATACTCGTTCAGGTGACTTTGTTATACTCGATCAGGGGACTTTGTTATACTCGTTCAGGGGGCTTTGTTATACTCGATGAGGGGACTTTGTTATACTCGATGAGGGGACTTTAATATACTCGATGAGGTAGCTTTGTTATACTCGATGAGGGGACTTTGTTATACTCGATGAGGGAACTTTGTTATTCTCGATTAGGGGAATTTGTTATACTTGATCAGGGGACTTTGTTATACTCGATCAATGGATTTTGTTAAACTCGATGAGGGGCCTTTGTTGTACTCGATCAGGGGCCTTTGTTGTACCCCATCACGGGACTTTGTTATACTCGATCAGGGGCCTTTGTTACACTCGCTAAGGGGACTTTAATATACTCGATCAGGGGACTTTGTTATACCCGTTCAGGGGACTTTGTTATCCTCGATCAGGGATCTTTGTTATACTCGTTTAGGGGCTTTGTTATACTCGATCCGGGGACTTTGTTATTCTCGATTAGGGGAATTTGTTATACTTGATCAGGGGACTTTGTTATACTCGATCTGGGGACTTTGCCTTTACTCGATCAGGGGGCTTTGTTATACTCGATAAGGGGCCTTTGCTATACTCGATGAGGGGACTTTGTTATTCTCGATTAGGGGAATTTGTTATACTTGATCAGGGGACTTTGTTATTCTCGATCAGGGGACTTTGCTATACTCGATCCAGGGGCTTTGTTATACTCGACGGGGCTTTTGTTATATACTCGATGAGGGACTTTGTTATTCTCGATTAGAAATTTGCCATGATCAGGGATTTTGTTATACTCGATCTGGGGACTTTGCTATACTCGATCAGGGGGCTTTGTTATACTCGATAAGGGGCCTTTGTTATACTCGATGAGGGGACTTTGTTATTCTCGATTAGGGGAATTTGTTATACTTGATGAGGGGACTTTGTTATACTCGATCACGGGACTTTGCTATAGTCGGTCAGGTGACTTTGTTATACTCTATGAGGGGGCTTTGTTATACTCTATCAGGGGACTTTGTTATACGAGATCAGTGGACTTAGTTATACTCGATCAGGGGACTTTGTTATACTCGTTGAGGGGACTTTGTTATCCTCGATCAGGGATCTTTGGTATACTCGTTCAAGGGGCTTTGTTATATCCGATCAGGGGACTTTGTTATACTCGATCAGGGATCTTTGTTATACTCGTTCAGGGGGCTTTATTATACTCGGTCAGGTGACTTTGTTATACTCGATGAGGGGGCTTTGTTATACTCTATCAGGGGACTTTGATATACTCGATAAGGGGACTTTAATATACTCGATCAGGGGACTTTGTTATACTCGTTCAGGGGACTTTGTTATACTCGATCAGGGATTTTGTTTTACTCGATGAGGGGCCTTTGTTGTACTCGATTAGGGGCCTTTGTTGTACTCGATCACGGGACTTTGTTATACTCGATCAGGGGCCTTTGTTATACTCGTTGAGGGGCTTTGTTATACTCGGTCAGGTGAGTTTGTTATACTCGATGAGGGGGCTTTGTTAAACTCTATCAGGGGACTTTGTT
>NW_024751376.1:0-18933 GCF_018991925.1 Homarus americanus
AATGACCTCAAAACCCGCAAGTGGCGAGTAATAAGCATTGCAAAAAGTAATTAAAATATTCTAAAATCATTTGAACATTTTCAAAGCCATTTGAACAAGTTATAATCAAGATATCAAATTTTGGTTAGATCGTAAGCAGCACACATTCAGGAGTACCTATATAGAAATTTTAGGGCAAATCCATTTGTGGACGAAATGCCAAAAATTGTAAGGCTTACCCCTTACAGAATTTTTGGCCAAAAATACTTTTTCTCTCTGAACTAAAATTTAATGTGCCTAAATATTTAAGTACATCCAGAATAATACACAAGCACCAAGAAATGACCTCGAAAACCCATAAGTGGCGAGTAATTAGCATTACAAAAGTAATTAAAATATTCTATAAATCATTTGAACATTTTCTAAAAGCCATTTGAACAAGTTATAATCAAGATATCAAATTTTGGTTAACAGATCCTTAAGCAGCACATTCAGGAGTACCTATGCTGAAATTTTGAACAAAAATCATTTTTTGGCCGAAATGACGAAAATTAACTGAGGTCTATTGCCTTAAAGGATTTTTGGCCAAAAATACTATTTCTCTCTGAACTAAAATTTAATGTGCCTAACTATTTAAGTACATCCAGAATAATACACAAGCACCAAGAAATAACCTCGAAAACCCATAAGTGGCGAGTAATTAGCATTGCAAAAGTAATTAAAATATTCTAAAATCATTTGAACATTTTCTAAAAGCCATTTGAACAAGTTATAATCAAGATATCAAATTTTGGTTAACAGATCCTTAAACAGCACATTCAGGAGTACCTATACTGAAATTTTGAACAAAATCCATATTTTGGCCGAAATGACAAAAATTGTAAGTCTAAAGCCTTAAACGATTTTTGGCCAAAAATACTTTTCTCTCTGAACTAAAATTTAATGTGCCTAACTATTTAAGTACATCCAGAATAATACACCTTGAAATGACCTCGAAAACCCATAAGTGGCGAGTAATTACCATTGCAAAAGTAATTAAAATATTCTAAAAATCATTTGAACATTTTCTAAAAGCCATTTGAACAAGTTATAATCAAGATATCAAATTTTGGTTAACAGTTCTTTAAGCAGCACATTCAGGAGTACCTATACTGAAATTTTGAACAAAATCCATTTTTTGGCCGAAATGACAAAAATTGTAAGTCTAAAGCCTTAAAGGATTTTGGCCAAAAATACTTTTTCTCTCTGAACTAAAATTTAATGTGCCTAACTAATTAAGTACATCCAGAATAATACACAAGCACCAAGAAATGACCTCGAAAACCCATAAGTGGCGAGTAATTACCATTGCAAAAGTAATTAAAATATTCTGAAAATCATTTGAACATTTCTAAAAGCCATTTGAACAAGTTATAATCAAGATATCAAATTTTGGTTAACAGATCAGCAAAGCAACACATTCAGGAATTACCTATACTGAAATTTTGAACAAAAATCCATTTTTTTGGCTGAAATGACGAAAATTATATAAGTCTACCTTAAAAGGATTTTTTGGCCAAGCTCGTTTTCTCTCTGAACTAAAATTTAATGTGCCTAACTATTTAAGTACATGCATAATAATACACAAGCACCAAGAAATGACCTCGAAAACCCATAAGTGGCGAGTAATTAGCATTGCAAAAGTAATTAAATATTCTAAAAATCATTTGAACATTTTCTAAAAGCCATTTGAACAAGTTATAATCAAGATATCAAATTTTGGTTAACAGATCCTTAAGCAGCACATTCAGGAGTACCTATACTGAAATTTTTAACAAAATCCATTTTTTGGCCGAAATGACGAAATTGTAAGTCTAAAGCCTTAAAGGATTTTTGGCCAAAAATACTTTCTCTCTCTGAACTAAAATTTAATGTGCCTAACTATTTAAGTACATCCAGAATAATACACAAGCACCAAGAAATGACCTCGAAAACCCATAAGTGGCGAGTAATTAGCATTGCAAAAGTAATTAAAATATTCTAAAAATCATTTGAACATTTTCAAAAAGCCATTTGAACAAGTTATAATCAAGATATCAAATTTTGGTTAACAGATCCTTAAGCAGCACATTCAGGAGTACCTATACTGAAATTTTGAAAATCCATTTTTTGGCCGAAATGACAAAAATTGTAAGTCTAAAGCCTTAAAGGATTTTTGGCCAAAAATACTTTTCTCTCTGAACTAAAATTTAATGTGCCTAACTATTTAAGTACATCCAGAATAATACACAAGCACCAAGAAATGACCTCGAAAACCCATAAGTGGCGAGTAATTAGCATTGCAAAAGTAATTAAAATATTCTAAAAATCATTTGAACATTTTCTAAAAGCCATTTGAACAAGTTATAATCAAGATATCAAATTTTGGTTAACAGATCCTTAAGCAGCACATTCAGGAGTACCTATACTGAAATTTTGAACAAAATCCATTTTTGGCCGAAATGACAAAAATTGTAAGTCTATAGCCTTAAAGGATTTTTGGCCAAAAATACGTTTTCTCTCTGAACTAAAATTTAATGTGCCTAACTATTTAAGTACATCCAGAATAATACACAAGCACCAAGAAATGACCTCGAAAACCCATAAGTGGCGAGTAATTAGCATTGCAAAAGTAATTAAAATATTCTAAAAATCATTTGAACATTTTCTAAAAGCCATTTGAACAAGTTATAATCAAGATATCAAATTTGGTTAACAGATCCTTAGCACATTCAGGAGTACCTATACTGAAATTTTGAACAAAATCCATTTTTGGCCGAAAATGACGAAAATTGTAAGTCTATAGCCTTAAAGGATTTTTGGCCAAAATACGTTTTCTCTCTGAACTAAAATTTAATGTGCCTAACTATTTAAGTACATCCAGAATAATACACAAGCACCAAGAAATGACCTCGAAAACCCATAAGTGGCGAGTAATTAGCATTGCAAAAGTAATTAAAATATTCTAAAAATCATTTGAACATTTTCTAAAAGCCATTTGAACAAGTTATAATCAAGATATCAAATTTTGGTTAACAGATCCTTAAGCAGCACATTCAGGAGTACCTATACTGAAATTTTGAACAAAATCCATTTTTTGGCCGAAATGACAAAAATTGTAAGTCTAAAGCCTTAAAGGATTTTTGGCCAGAAATACGTTTTCTCTCTGAACTAAAATTTAATGTGCCTAACTATTTAAGTACATCCAGAATAATACACAAGCACCAAGAAATGACCTCGAAAACCCATAAGTGGCGAGTAATTAGCATTGCAAAAGTAATTAAAATATTCTAAAAATCATTTGAACATTTTCTAAAAGCCATTTGAACAAGTTATAATCAAGATATCAAATTTTGGTTAACAGATCCTTAAGCAGCACATTCAGGAGTACCTATACTGAAATTTTGAACAAAATCCATTTTTTGGCCGAAATGACAAAAATTGTAAGTCTATAGCCTTAAAGGATTTTTGGCCAAAAATACGTTTTCTCTCTGAACTAAAATTTAATGTGCCTAACTATTTAAGTACATCCAGAATAATACACAAGCACCAAGAAATGACCTCGAAAACCCATAAGTGGCGAGTAATTAGCATTGCAAAAGTAATTAAAATATTCTAAAAATCATTTGAACATTTTCTAAAAGCCATTTGAACAAGTTATAATCAAGATATCAAATTTTGGTTAACAGATCCTTAAGCAGCACATTCAGGAGTACCTATACTGAAATTTTGAACAAAATCCATTTTTTGGCCGAAATGACAAAAATTGTAAGTCTAAAGCCTTAAAGGATTTTTGGCCAAAAATACGTTTTCTCTCTGAAATAAAATTTAATGTGCCTAACTATTTAAGTACATCCAGAATAATACACAAGCACCAAGAAATGACCTCGAAAACCCATAAGTGGCGAGTAATTAGCATTGCAAAAGTAATTAAAATATTCTAAAAATCATTTGAACATTTTCTAAAAGCCATTTGAACAAGTTATAATCAAGATATCAAATTTTGGTTAACAGATCCTTAAGCAGCACATTCAGGAGTACCTATAC
Organism: Homarus americanus; assembly: GCF_018991925.1. Classification (NCBI taxonomy): domain Eukaryota; kingdom Metazoa; phylum Arthropoda; class Malacostraca; order Decapoda; family Nephropidae; genus Homarus; species Homarus americanus. Next base: position 4,045 of record NW_024751376.1, read on the forward strand.
TGAAATTTTGAACAAAATCCATTTTTTGGCCGAAATGACGAAAATTGTAAGTCTATAGCCTTAAAGGATTTTTGGCCAAAAATACGTTTTCTCTGCTATTAGCGCCCATAACCAGTTCTAAGGGACAACCCTACCACAGGAACCAAACCCAAAAAGGCACCTTTTTGCAAAATCTGCATCCATCCTCAAATGGGTTCGTCAAGCGTACAAATTGTAAAATTCTCTAGATTCTTCGACACGTGGTGAATCCGATGCACAGTTCCTGGAAGGACTGGCTTCCACAAGTAGCAGAATCCATCAATGGATCTATCAATAGCTTTTCAGGAAAATAGCCATACTACATAATTTATGGTGCCAATAGATGCTTGCTCTATGATCAACTAGCAGGAACCCCACAACCTGTATGCAACATGGATGACCATGCCAAGAAGCAAATCAATGTTTTCACAGCATTCATGAAAAAGTACAAAAGCATTTAACAGCCTCACGTGCTGAAATGATCTGCAAGCAACATAAAAACCCAAGCCTGTAACTCCAAAAATAGGAGACGCAGTAACGACAAAAGCACCGGAACGTACATCAAAACTTTTGCCTAAATTCACAGGTCCCTACCTGATTAAAGGAAAAGAACATGGAAACAAATTTCATGTAGTTGACCCAACGACAAATGTCACTCAACACAACAATAAACAATACATCATGACACAACAATAAACAATACATCACAACAATAGACAATAAATATCATCAAAAACTGTGATCAGCAAACAAAAAACATTAATTATCATCACGCCTTTCAGGCATGGCTTGGATATCGCTACTCCTGTTGGCATGGAACGCTGTGGCAACAGCTGCATCCCCAGCAAACATCATCAAATCCAAAGCTTTAGTTGCCCCACTGAGCAAAGTACTTATAGTGGAAGATGTCGTAACTGTCAAGTACCAGCACCAAAGTTTAGTGATATATGCCTGAGGTCAATAGCTGTCCACATTGAAACAGCTATAAGTACACAAGATCTCAAACAACAGTCTACCATCTCACTTCATAACGCCTATATGAAGCGTCTACTCAAATGTGTATGCACTTGGAGGGAAAGCTGCCCACGACTCCTGAAGACGTCAGGAACAATGTGCATTCTCATAAAAACCGTGGTCTATTTAATTTTGTCGAGTTATTAAGTAACACCCTATTTGGTACGGCAACTGCAGAAGATGTAGCTAAACTAGGGAAACGAATGAACGCAGTTTCAGAAGCAGTCATGAAACAGAATAGAGCCATTGCACAGTCTTAAACAGCAGTAAAAAAAGTAATCAACTAACATGCATGCAACTGAAGCCTCTGTGCAAGCTTTCACTGTTACCAATGATCGGCTCATAGCCGATTCAGTGAATGCAGGTCTAGTCATGTAGATGCACAACTATTGCCGGTTGGTCAATTTATTGCTGCTTTACATATAGCTCACGGTCGCTACCTAATGATACTGGACACAGAAATAGTCCAGGTATGAATCCCTGGGAAGGATCTCATTTACCTAACAAGAGTAGTGTGCACCTTGGTGCTAACAATCAGCTGCAGTACCTGTGTATATTATTATTAGTAGTTTATATATGCACAAAAATGAAGGTCAGATTTGAGTCAAACACCAAAAGTACACACGAAAGAAAACTTATTCTTATACCAAAAAAGCCAACCCACCAAACTTAACCTAACTTATAGGGAAATGAAGAGAAAACACGGGCTTAGTGAGGAGTATAACCTCAGGTAAACATGGCCTGCGGACAGTCAATGGATTAACCTTCCTTTTGTCAGAAAGTAAAAATTCACCTAGGAATCTTTTTCTTGTGTAATAAACAACAGAAATATGGTTAGTTATCATGACTTTTGTTATAGAGGATAATAAATAACACGATACAGTATGTCCACCTGTGCTTGACGACTCCACTACCTGTGCTTGATGACCCCACACCTGTGTTGACGACGACCCAACATAATCTACTAAATTAACCATTAAATTCGTTTTATCTCGCCACAATATTATATATAATAAGCACTTGGCATTATAATTATTATATATCTGATATAATATTGTTATTAAATGTCTTACCAAGGGCTCAGCCAGTTGTTTCCTGGACTGTCAAATCGTTCTTTACACTCCAAGTCCGCCATGTTTGCTTCACTAGGTACGAGGCTTGGCACTCTTGGCCTCACGCACCTAAAACAAAAATAACAAAAGTTTATAATTTATTTAATCTGTACATTAATGTATAATAGAATGTGTTTGCATTAAGATAGAATAAAAAAATATGTTTCTATTTCATGGATATCCTTTTACATTAATGTTGATCTATTGTGATACTTTACTGTACTTATTTTGAGAAAGTTATATTTGGTCTGAGCATTTTGAGGAACATTGTGGGAATATTTAAATGTATGCAGAGTTCCATATAAAAATGGCAATAATTGAGATGTACAACGATAATTATTGAATCAACATTACTGTATAGACGAGAATGAAGAGCATGTGTGAGAACAATGTTCATGATAGTAGGAACAGGAAAAACATAAATAAGGAAGAGGGTCTGTTCCAGTGATGAGTAGAAGCATAGTACAGAAGTAGGGAGAGGGGATATCCCAGATGGAAGGATAAGGCGAGGGCTGAAATAAAAGTGGGGGAAATGGACATCCTGAAAGCAAGTGTGTGCATGTAAATATGAAGCACAGTACAGCATAGTTATATTTCAGGAGGGACGTTTTGTTAGATTGTATGAAGCGATAAGATACACCCAACTTTGGAAGAACACATCTCTTATAGGAGTGAATGCTGTGGGTAATAACGAATGAAGAGAGTATTTACACATTTCCAGCCACATCATATTAAACGATCGAAAATTAATATTCACTAAATTTATCAGTAATTTTATATTTATGAGACAATAACCATAAGACTGATCCTCAGTTCTTAACATCTTCACTTATACAGACTTTTATCCTAGACAGGCACACAGTAGAGTACTTTAATTTAGTACAGGTACTGTACTGTACTGTATATTTTGTCATTTACGTAGAAGATTGAAGAGCTAAACTCTCACTGTGTACTGCAATGTGCTTTCACATCAATAAGGATCAAGTTCAACTTATGTTTAAAGTAACTAATTTAAGGACTGTTCTGATACAGGTTAATATAAACAACTTTGTCTCCAAGTAAAATCTTTGCTAGCTGGATAACTAGAAAACTAAATGCTGTACAGTATTCCTTTTTCTGGACTTTTTTTTTTCAAAGAAAATTGGGCGAAAATATTCCTACTAGTCCTGTCAGCTTGAATGCAGCTGAGCCAGCTGGAATAATTTGATGCACTACAGACCACAAGATGATAGATGGCTGCAAATAATGGGAAACAATTAATTGTTTTTCTACTGTATTTAATAAAGATACTGTACTAAGCATTGGACGACACCTGTAATGGGTGATGGCTTCCTGCCCAGCCCAGTGAAAATCAAAACATAATTCACAAGTTTCTTTAAATTTCCTTTATTTTTTCTTATCCCGTCTGGTAAAACAGTGACCACAAACTTGTGTACACGTATTCCTCAGGCTAGCAGAGGTTTTACGATACAGTACTTAACAAAGTTATTTTATACATAATGTATATTAATGCATATTTTAGATGGTATCCACACATATACCTAGAACTTGAGGAACAGTGATGATGCATAATGCTGTAAACAAAGCACAAACCTTTCCTCAAACAAATGTAAGCATTTAATGATAACATCAAGGACAAATAACCAAATCATATTGACCATCTATGGTGAAACATGACAATATAAGGAAGGCACCAATGAGGAGCCCAAATTTACAAAAATGTATTATTAGCCCAATTGGGGACATTAATTATTACCATACACACTCTTTTGCACAGTGAGGCAAATGAATGACTTTCAAGTATTTTTCATTAACTCAGTAATAAGTACTACCCAAGGACTAGTCTGAAACTCTTGCATATTGATCATATTATAATCTATTCATTGCATATACAGTTCCAGTAAATTGGCTAGAGGAGGACTGTGGCTCTTAATGCTACTCCTCTTTACAGTTCAGTGCTCTTTTTCTAATTCCTTGTAAAAGCCAAATTCAAAAATACCATTCAGGACATTATATTATTATTTTGAATTAGGTATTCTTGAGAATAATTTATTCATCAAAAAGAGAAAACATTACCTTCATGTATTTAACAAAATACATCTAAGATGTACAGTACAACAAATTCTCATAACACTTTCTTTCCACAAACCTTTCTGGTACGAATGGCTAGTTGTATTTGTGTTGTTTAATTCTAGTTGCATTTATAAAGTTCCTTGCAAGGAATGTAATATGTTTTACTTAGGCCATTCATAACCTTCATGTCCATAAACCTAATAGGCAGGGACGGTTTTTCGTTATACACATGAGTAAAAACCCCAACAAAACCAGACCTAAACCTACTGTGTGTGTTGGTATACGTTCTCGAGTTGTTGGTAAGGTTTAATGTTAGATTTTCTTAATGTTTCTGAATGTAAAGTGTACTGATAAGATATTGTATTTGATGTTGTTGCTAGGGGTAGCGGCGAGTCAGACGTATTAACCCATAACAATTTTAATAGCTCTGTGTGCCAATTGTAATACATGGCATAACACTAACTAAACCAAAGTTTTAATCATACCTTAATTTAAATTCCTGGCGGAGGGTGAATCAAGTCCTGGTGTAGTTAACTGTGGTGAATACTCTTGTAGTTCCCACAGGTTTTAATTGACTTCACTTCAAAAAGGACACTTGGAAAATTCACTACGGTACCTCGTCGTACTTTTAATGTTCACTAGAAAAAGGGATTCCACGCGTGAATTTTTCTTTAACCTTCAATTAGGTTCACTACCTCCGTTAACACTATTTATTTCCATTAATCCAATCAAGTTATGGGCCCATAACACTTCACTTGGCATCAGTGACAAATATCCTCTAATCTCATTGAGTCACGTCAGGTCACTTCACCTTTTAACCATTATTTCCCATATATTAACACAACACTTCACGTTACGGGCCCTCCAGCACTTCACAACACCGAACACTTCCACTTATATCAGTATATAACACCGAAAGAGTATCAAGTTTTTAAGGCAATTGTCAAAAATGAAGGAATAATGCACACGTCCACCTTGACCATGTACTGGACACGACCAGCGAGTCATGTAGTGGCTGTCAGCTGCCCATACATGTTGCCATATCGCCAACATTTATTTATTTTTAATTCTCTATCGTATAAATCGTTGTTGATGTTAGAATAATGACGTATATCAATTATATTCTAATTTATCTTATTACTCTATCTCCTAACTGTTGATGCTTTTGTCTTCATTATTATTAACAATATTTTTTAGGAAGTTAGTACCAACACGATAACATTTTTACCGGGAGAAAAAATTCATGTGTGTGTGTGTGTGTGTGTGTGTGTGTGTCTTGCTTCTGGTCATCCTTCATTTATTTACTAACATATTTTTATCTCTTAATTGCCATCGTTACCTGGACTCTGATGAATTACCTGAGTTTACCTTACCTATTAGTACCCACTTACAGGAAAAATACAGTTTGTCATGTGTTGACATACGTGTCTCTGTTGGACTAGGTATATAGACTCATTTTGGTCGAGGTTACTGCCCCGGATCTAGAGTTCAATAACCTAATCCAACCTAACTTAGTCTAACTTAACCTAACTTAATCTGAACTAAAGCTAACTTATAATCTGGTTTAGTTTAAAATACATTATTTTAAACTATACCAGACCTAACTTACCCTAAACTAGAGCTATTTTTAATTAGTCTAACCAAACCAAACCAAACCTTTACCATTATTGTTAGTATAGAGTGTGGACAGTAATCAAAGACACCTACTGCAGTTCACCCATGCCGTGTGACTGGGGCCAAAAATCACCGTCGTGGTAGCGTGCTGGTGCCGCTTACACCGTACACCAGGTAAGGTTCACCCAGCGTCTCCACCGTAAATAAATTATAAACAGGTGTGTGTGGGTCAGCAACTACATAATCTCTCTGTTTTAATGTTTTTTTTTTAGGTTTATGTTTAATGTGTATTGGTTTCCGTCAAGTTTTATAATGGACACGTTCATTTTGTGGAATTTTTGTTGAATTGTCTATTAATTATATGTTTAAATTGCGTTCATGTTGACTAAAATATTTGATAAACACGATAAAAATTGAAAATATAAAATATTACGAAATAATGATAAAAACTACAACTACTAATACCACCACCACAACTACCCACAATAAAAAACCACACCTCCTCTCCCCTATTCAGCCCCACATGACTTGACCCCACGGATATAACTAACCCCAAATGACCTCAAACACCACTTACTGACCTTTGACACTTGTCTATTTGTGATAACCTTACAATATAACTCGTCTCAACAGGACAGAACAGCTACTTGAAATGTGCTTTTTTAATCTTTATGCCAAAAATCTTAAAAAAAATTGAAAGGGAAATAAAAAATGTTGGAGTTTATGAAGGAGGTACGTTTAGCTACCTGTCCGTGGATTAATTTATTCAATTAAAAAAAAGGGGATTAATTATAACCTTTTTTTGCCTTAAGAAATTATAAAAAAATAAAAACAGGATGTGGAATACGTTTGACACTGATGTACAAGAACTAATAAGAATAACAAGTGTTAATAATGCTAATAAGAGTAATGAAGAAGGGGAGAAAACACAGGTAATTAATACACACCTGTCAGCTACTACACAATCTTACCTGGCTCTAATAGTATGATTTAATCATTGGCTGTATTTTTAACACGCCTTCTGTTCTGCCCAGATAATCATCCACAGTAAGGGAATAATTGGCACAAATAATCTAATGGGGGGGGGGGGTGTATAATCCGCTACCAAACTGTCATTCGCGTCATTGTGCCATTTCACCACAAGTGTGAGAACGACAACTTTTCCTTACACATATATCCTTTTATTTATCTTCCTTACCAACTGCGGTGAGAAAGAAACCAAGAGAAACGACCTATAATTTCTTAAACTCTATCATCCAGACTGAATTATGACCCACCAACATAATCAGTGACGTTATTAAGCCAATAGGAATTATCATACATCGTCCCGCTTACCTCGTGGGGCATTAATTCCCTTTCTTATAAAATCACACCGTGTGCAATAATTTAATAATCCCCGTGTGTAAATGAGCACCTGGGGATTATTACTTTGGTGATGAAAGATTTAAAAGGTAATAATTAGTGAGAGATTATAGAGAAAATTCATCAGTGTCGCGCAATGGCCATGGGAAGCAGCGGAAGGGGATGTTGGCATTTAGACCAGATTGTTTAATAGTGACAATAAAAAGAAAACGTACTTGTCGATTATAAAGAAAACGGGAGGTAATACGCTTCTATAATAATTACAAGATGTATATCGTCCTTTTCCTCACCTAACTACACTAATTGGGGAGATAAGTGAAGTAGTTTCTTGATTTGTGGCAATTTTGCTATTTTATTTTTATTCTATTTTTTTTTATTTTAACAATTGCATCTTCCTTCGTCGGTCCGGGAGTTATAAAGTCCATTTTTTTTACCTGTCCGTAAATTAACAAGATCTTTTTTGTTACCTGTAAGTAGATAAACAAGTACGTTTATCCACCTGTCCGTAGATTAACAAGAACGTTTTGCCACCTGTTCGTATATTAACAAGTACTGTACGTTTATCGACCTGTCCGAAGATTAACAAGAACATTTTTTTTTACCAGTATCCGTCCGTCGCTTCGTCCGGAGGGAGGGTGTAGGTCCAGCATCAGGGTGAACAAGACCACACAGGAGGGAGGGTGTAGGTCCAGCACCAGGGTGAACAAGATCACACAGAAGGAAGGGTGTAGGTCCAGCATCAGGGTGAACAAGATCACACAGAAGGAAGGGTGTAGGTCCAGCATCAGGGTGAACAAGACCACACAGGAGGGAGGGTGTAGGTCCAGCACCAGGGTGAACAAGACCACACAGGAGGGAGGGTGTAGGTCCAGCATCAGGGTGAACAAGACCACACAGGAGGGAGGGTGTAGGTCCAGCATCAGGGTGAACAAGACCACACAGGAGGAGGGTGTAGGTCCAGCATCAGGGTGAACAAGACCACACAGGAGGGAGGGTGTAGGTCCAGCATCAGGGTGAACAAGACCACACAGGAGGGAGGGTGTAGGTCCAGCATCAAGACCACACAGGAGGGAGGGTGTAGGTCCAGCATAGGGTGAACAAGATCACACAGGAAGGAAGGGTAATCAGGTGAACCACACAGAACATCAGGGTGAACAAGACCACAGGGAGGGAGGGTGTAGCACCAGTCACACAGCCAGCATCAGGGTGAACAAGACCACACAGGAGGGAGGGTGTAGGTCCAGCATCAGGGTGAACAAGACCACACAGGAGGGAGGGTGTAGGTCCAGCACCAGGGTGAACAAGACACACAGAAGGAAGGGTGTAGGTCCAGCATCAGGGACCACAGGAGAGGAGGGTGTAGGTCCAGCATGAGGGTGAACAAGACCACACAGGAGGGAGGGTGTAGGTCCAGCATCAGGGTGAACAAGACGACACAGGAGGGAGGGAGGGTGTAGGTCCAGCATCAGGGTGAACAAGACCACACAGGAGGGAGGGTGTAGGTCCAGAATGAGGGAAAACGCCGAATTTTCATTGTTATATAATAGTGGACACTGTTGTAGTTGGTGGTAGCTTGTTCAACCCATGATGTACTGCTTCCCCATTATACTTATGTTTTTCAATTCCACTGTAATTTATGTATCTACTTATAATATAAATGAAAAATAAATAAATAAAATAAATAAATAGTGAAGTGAAAACCGTGGTACATATTATCAGATGTTCTTATTACCAACATGCTATTGTACTATTCAAGATGTTACTAAATGTTACATAATACTTCCTTGAGATAAATGTATAGTATATATCAGGTACCTACAGGAGAGCTCAGGTTCTCAACTGGCTCAGCCATGTTGATATTGTTATTATTATCCATTCTGTATCTGTGTTTTTCTGGCTAAATAAACGGTTTTAATTAAATTCAATTCAATTTAACATTTGTGGGTATGAAGAGCAGACCTAACCAACCAAACCAAACCAAACAAACCTACCTAACCTTCCCGGTATATTAAACAGAAAGAACTTACTTTGACATGGTGAAATTTGAGGCATTTTCTGGACGGGAGTTGATACGGCCGCATCAGCTCTATGCAGCCCTGGCGGGTTGGTCCTATATCGTAACCAGCAAGTCTACGTTGCAATGGCCAACCATAAGGAACCAGGGATTAACACCGTAGACCACTAACGTCAAACCTGCACAACACTATCAGCAGTAGTCCTTAATACAATTCGTCGTCCACACCCCGGAAGAAGAACACCGTAAGTGTGGCAGGCTGCCAAGCAGACACACTTGACTCAGTACCTCGGTCTCATAGTCAAATGGGAAACTGATTCTGAAACGGTGCTCACTGAGGTCGAGTAGCTTCGTAAAGCAGTTTCTTCTCTTCTCTTGGTGTCAAGTTGGAGCAAGTGATGGTTATGGTGGTAGAGTGAGGGGGGGGGGGGAGAGGGCAGAGTCGTCACAATGTGCATGAACAGAGATTTTAGGATAATTTAATTTCATAGAAAATTAGGGTCTTGGTTTATACATAACATTTTTGATGGGTTGAAGACCCGGGATTTGTTATCTTAAAACATGGGAATATTTACCAACTGCCATATTATTTGTATTTTTTTCTGTTTCATGGTACAAATATTAATAATTAGATATACGTACTTCTGTTTATCTAATATATGAGAAGGCTTATTACATACATGATGCTGATGTTCAGCATCTCTGAGGTCTCGCCATTATCTCTCCAAAGCTAAATAGACGGTAAACAGGAGCACTATAGGCAGGCACAGTCAGAATGATCGGTGGCAAATTCAGTAATAATAGAAACTTGACCTTGTTCTTTTGCCAGGACTAAACTGGAGTCATGTTTGTTGCACTGCTTAAATGGGAAAAAAATACAAGAATGTAACAAAGTCATCAGTGTTTACTGAAAGGCAAGATAAAAAGAATCAGGGATGGAGACAATGCAAAAAAATGATATATATATTTATACTACAATAAATATAATCACAAATGCATGAAGCCGTCAATATTCATTTCTGCCATTACAGTGGGATATTATATTTGCATTTAGCTGAGTGTTTCAAAAAGATTCACGACTATTTACAAAAACTGTGAACTTTGAATCTCATTGAAAGAATCAAACTTTATGATGTAATGCTTACAAACGTTATCACATTTTACATCGATATGGGAGAGATCAGTGATTTAGACTCGATACACAAAAATTACCTTTGATAAAAGTTAATAAAGTTTAAAATCACTGATCTCTTTATATATCTTAAGGGGTCAAAGAATAAACACGGCCATATAATGACTTTGGTGTTATTTCAACTGACTGTTTGTGTATGAAGCTTCCAGGATCAAGACAAATCATACAAATGAGTATGTATGACTATCATGTCCTTGTCATATTTATGTTTCTCAGTCGTTTTATAAGGAACATGTCACAGTCGCTCAAAAAACTATCTTTACAAAAATTATGTTTGACAATATGACACAATGGAGAAGGATTTTGACAACCCTACAGAGACAACAGAATTCGCAGTGTTCATTCTGAAAATCATCGACCCCCAAAATAATTTATAGTTTTTTAATCGACAATATACATTACAGTATACATGACAGTTGACATCATTGCAACAAGCTACAGTGAAATCTCTATTTAACGAAATTTTCTTTCCATATAATCCGTTAGATGGAGTTTCACTCTTGATATAACAGAATTTCAACTCTGTAAAGTTCGTTAGCTGGAGGTTTCACATCACAAAAGACCTCTCGATATAACGGACATTCCTCTCCATACAGTCCATTAAATAGAGGTTTCACTGTACATTAATCCACAACATCCGGAAGACAGTTATGCCCACAACCAAACACACCCACACACACACTTCCAATGGTATCCAACATCAGTGTAATAACAATTCACTCATACTCATTGAGCCCATAGATCGCACAAGGCCCATAAAATAATAGCAAGGGCGTATGCCTGAATATCTCGGCTCAATTTTCAGGCTGCACTGCATGTATTCTGCCTCTCAAGGTTTATCTACATTACATAGCCTGACAGCATTACCTAACAGACTAATGCTGCATGGGGATATAGATTGACAGAAAAATGGGAAATTGAGCAACCCGGTAATACGATTTAATTCTTCTAAATGCCTTGGACACTCTTGTCATAGTAGAGACAAAAAATATTTGTTACACATTTATCCTTCATGCATACAATCTAAAGTATCCATTACATGGGGAATAATAATAATAATAATAATCCTATCATAATTATATATAAGAGTAGATCTATTCTCTATAATAATTTCAGCATAATACAGTTGTCTAACAGTTACTATAATTATATAAAATACTGTATTAAGCATTGTATTTTTACCTAAGTCTTGTACATCTTTGTGCAATTATTTTTATTCAAGGTCAATTTCTAATGTTGATTAATTAAACATTATGCTTGTACAGTATTCATTTATGTCTGCTTTGTTTTTTCATATAAATTATTCATTTGCTAGCTCGGTTTTTACCTTTTTTTCTAATCATTAGTTTATAGTCTGCTGGTACACAACCATACGTCATGGAGTTGGTAGCCCACCTACTTTACCCAAATTAGATGTAACAATCCTATTATTACTACAAGGTTCCCAACTCCTCAAATATCGTGGGATGTTATAGAAAATGGGTAATAGTGAAAAGTCAATTCATTTAGTCTGAGGCAGCAATGTGGTGGTCTATCAAGTTCTGTTTACTGTTGAAGTGAAATAAAATATAATAATCAACTGAATTAACAGACAAAAAATAGTCATAGGTATACAATGAAAGGATGAACAGTAAGTTACCTAACCAAACCAGAAGAGCTAACGTTACAATATTTACACTATCTTCCTCAGCCAGCAGTGTTCAGTTATGTTACAGTAATGTGTCATGCACTAGATAGGGGGGTTTTAGTTTATTAATGTAATAGGGAGTTACTGTATTACCCCTTCATTATGCCAAACGATTTAATTCAGCTCAGAGAGAGAACCCCATACATATGGTGGTTAAATAGAATTTCCTTTTCAAAAATAAAAAAGTTTTCTTTATTACAATACTGTATTGTATTAAGAAACAATTTGTCACTTACCAAAAATAATGTACATGTAGTGATATGAAGTGATAAAGTCACATGCTTAAGTTCCTTTCATTAATAACCTGTTAAGTCAAATTTGCATACACCTTTAGTATCTATACTGTACACACAAACTATCAGAAAATTCCTTTAGACCCATAAATTTCTAACCCTGTTCTGCATCTTTAGGTATAGAACGTTTACCTTTGTGATCAATAATGTGTGTCCCTATTTTCATTCAGGTTAGAGTGGTGGACATCCGCACAGAACCTAGAAACTATATACAGGATAGTGACATCTGGACGATACATAAGGAAGCCCCTCCGTGTGTTTACTACGGAGGGGCTTCCACATCTTCCTAACACCAGAGAATATTTTGTCACAGTTCCCACTTGGGCTGACTATACCATGGAACATATGAACCATCTTTCACAAATAATTTTATTATTATTATGAAAAGCAGTAAATAAGATTATTGTAATTAGCTTGAAGAAAAGTACCAATTTATAGCATTGAATGTTATAAGGTACACAACAAGTGTACTTCTCAGCCTTAGTCTGAGTTTGTATAAATTATCTTTCACATCATAACAGAAGTACTTATGGGATAAACAATGAAAGTATAATACAATATAGTAGTCTGGAAGAGAAAATACTTTATGGCAGAATACGTGAATAAAATCCTGGGTTACTTGTGCCTAATTAAAACCATATCACTAATATCTGATGGGTAAGAATACAAAGCCCCATAACTAACATCAATATAAATTCTTTACATCCTCAAGTGTTTTTTTATTTAAACATAAATATAATGTGCATACTCTTATGTAGTCTCTCCTCGACCTACGACGGGGTTCTGTCCAGACGACCAGTTCGTAAGTCGAATTGGTTGTAAGTCGAAAATGCGAAAATAATACATAGAAATTCTAAAATGGGTGTCTCTTTTTCTTTTCAGCACCACGAGAACTCTCACTTTTACGCTTGCCAGCCATTTTAAAGGGAATACAAATGAAACTTTTGTCAGTACACAGCGTGATCACAAACGTAGGTACTAGAAAATACATAATTTGACAAATATTTTATAAGACCACGGCGGTCGTATGTCTGGGTTGTCTAAGTCGAGTTGTACCTTTATATGATTTTGTGAAGAAAAAATTTACTTAGGTATTCTTAAATGTTGTAAAATATTTATGATAAAAGTTAAACGGCTTCTTACTGCTGGTGATACGAGGCTCATCACTGTGACCATAAATAAACTTTCATCTGATCTCTAACATCAGGGGCAGCCCATCTTTTTAAAACAAAACAAAGCTAGTGGATTAGGTGACAAAAAGGAAAAGGAGGAGGAGGGAGGGGGATGGGCAGGGGAAGGAGGAAGGGGAGAAGGAGAAAGTGGGAGGAAAAGGAGGAAGGAGGAGGAGGAGGAGGAGAAGGGGTGGTGGAGGGGATGGGGTACAGGGAAGAGGAATGGGACGGGGAAGAGGAAGGGGACGGGGAAGAGGAAGGGTACGGGAACAGGGATAGGAGGGGGACGGGAACAGGGATAGGAATGGGATGGGAACAGGGACAGGAGGGGGGCGGGAACAGGGATAGGAGGGGGAGGGGGGAGGAGGCCACTCTGACAAGAAACTGAATATAATGTTACATTACCTATGCTTTGACTAAAACATCAGTACAGTACTATACTGTATATTAAAGAAAACCTATTTGTTTTACCACTAGTGTGTGTGTGTGGGAACCCTGTTGTACATAACACAGAAAGACATCTAATACAGGCTTTGTATTTCTATTATAATTACAGAGACGTTTGTGTATGTGAAACTGTTTCAACGGTATCATAGGTAATTCTGAAGCAAATTGTGTGGTTAATATAAAAGTGTGGGGGGGAAGTGCTTGGTGTGCTGTCTTACACGAAGCTGAAGCAATGTGTTTGGATAATGCAAATGCAATTTTTATTCTAGTATGGAATGTATCTGCTTGCGGATATTGATATAGCAAATGTGATAACACTATTCACTTCATTCATCGTCTAATCAGTATTAAGTCTACATTGGGGAAAAAAGTGTAAATCATATTCAATACTGCGAGAGATGTAGAATCAACTAAAAAAAAAAAGCCCATTCGCCTCTCCCCCTGAACCCCTGAGAGATTCGGACTCATGAACCCGAAGCAGTAACCGATATCGTGATTCTGTACATAAATGCTTCGGATTCACGGGTCTGAATATCTCGGGGGTTCGTGGCTGAGGAAGAGGCAAACGGACTTATTTTTTCTAGTAGTTGACTGTACCATCATATATTGACTCTGGTCCTAAAAATAATATTATTGGGAGAAAGGACATAAAATATTGATACAAAAAATAAAGAAAAAATATATGAACCTTAGAACATTAATGTAATGGATTCCTTAAAGTTATTAATGAATAAGATTGCACATGAAATACAGTTTCAGATAATATTAAGTAGTTTATTAAAAACAAAAATCTGTTTCATACAAATCTGGCACTAACATTGAAGTAAGTGACATTCTTAACAGCATAGCCAAAACTCACAAACTAATGTATAATTCACATTCTCAATTTAG
>NW_024751377.1:0-5000 GCF_018991925.1 Homarus americanus
CCTTCCTGCCGAGTCATCTTAATTAATATTCTTATTCAGGTTCATTCCTCACTATTGGAATTCATATTGATTATTCGTTCAGCTTGTGTTTCACTATGTCATTATGTTTCCAGGTATCTTGTTTTAGACTCTGTGTATAATAATGGATAAGAGTTATACAGTACAGATGTGTGTTTCTTGTGCGTTGGTTTCATTTTACATGGCTGTATGGTACTGTGTTACTGCAGGTGTTCTGTTCATGTTCCAGGTGGTGAGTTATTGTGGTATTGATTAACCTGTTTATTTCTCTACCATTATGTTATGGAGTTTGTGTTGGGACGTCTGTTTATTGTGGATATGTCGTACAGTACATTCAAACATCGTCTTTACTCCTCTTCTCCTGCCGTAATACAGATACCTGAGTAATGCTGAATAGTGAAGGAGCAACATGGTAAACGCGATAATGAACTTAGGTAATGAGTTTATAGCAAGATATGTAACTTGCTCAGGTATTAAAGAAAATAAATCCCTGGAAAGAGATTAACTATATTTATACTCTACTAAAAAAAAAAAGAATTTGCAGTGAAATTGGGAAACATGTATATGAACACTTCAAATCTAGTAACACTGACACGCTCTTTAGTTCTGCGTACACACAACTTATGTGAAAGTCGGTTTTACCAGAACTGAAGTGTTGACGTGTAAGTTATTGTCTTTCAGTGTAATAACAGAACCCAGTGCAGCTCGATCCCATATAACGCGTTGTGGTTTGTTGGGTTTACAGTCTAACTATTTGTGTTATTGTGAGAGTCGCATCCATATGTTCCTGCGTTGCTTGTAAGGTTTTAACAGTCATTATTGTATGGTATTTCCTCTGGGTTTGTCTATTATATATTAGCATTGGTTTACACGGGTTTATTTACTCCGTTGGTTTACACGGGTTTATTTACTCCATTGGTTTACACGGGTTTATTTACTCCGTTGGTTTACACGGGTTTATTTACTCTATTAAGAGTTACATGCGTCTTCTCGTGTGACCGAAAAACAAGTATTAGGAACTGAGTCTTTAAGAGAACATTACGAGGATGTGTTAACCTGATACCACCACCCTCCCTCCTCCCTGACACTCTCGCCTCCCTGACACTCTCTCCTCCCTGACACACTCTCCTCCCTGACACTCTCTCCTTCCTGACACTCCTCCCTGACACTCTCTCCTCCCTGACACGCCCTCCTCCCTGACACTCTCCCCCTAACACTCCCTCCCCCCTTGACACCACCCTTCTCCATAACACTCCTCCCCCCTGACACTACCTTGACACCATCCTCCCCCTGACACTCCTCCCCCCCGACACACCTCCCCCGACACACCTCACTCCCCCCGACGACCTCCTCCCCCGACCTCCCTTCCCTGACACTCCCTTCCCTGACCTCCCTCCCTTGACACCACCTCCTAACACCTCCCTCCCCCTGACACCTCCCTCCCTCTGACACCTCCCTCCCCTGACACCTCCCCCCCTGACAACCCTCTTCCTTTGACACCACCCTCCCCTGATACTCCTTCCCCTTGAAACCACCATTCCCTTTGACACCACCCTCCCCTGATACTCCTTCCCCTTGATACCACCATTCCCCTTTGACACCACCCGTCCCCTGAAAACCTCTTCTCCCTGACACCCCCGACACCCCCACCGACACCCCCCACCGACACACCCCCACCGACACACCCCCACCGACACACTCCCACCCTTAGACTCCAGGAAAAAACAATTGCTGCCATAGTCTAAAAGTGGATTAGCTTCCCCACCTACTGTAAGCTCCAAAATCCTATATAAAGAGAACCTAAATTCGACTTTATTTTCTGAGTCAGTGTAGCTCTGTCTTCCTTCCGCCAGTCACACTTCCCTTGGGGGTCGAGAAACCTTTGTCAGGGGAAATTGAGTCTCGGTTGGCGATGACCCGTGACAGTAGACAGTAGATTGTATATTTCCGGGTAGACGATGATAGAGAGGAGGTTCTTCACTAGACAAGAGTGTACGTGTGCCAGGTTATTTACACCTGATTGGACAACTGAACACTCTGACAAAACTGTTATATGAGACAAGCTGGAGGATGATGACGGTGTCTTGTTTTACCCCGAGTGAAGTAAATATATAATAAGAGAGACCGCAAGGAAGTGTTTAAATAGCGGTAGTTGTCTGTAATGTGAGTCAGATGTGTGTGTGTGTGTGTGTGTGGAGGAAAGTAGGTGTTGTCCTCGCCTGCCTGCCAGACACCGAGGATGGACGACAAAGTGTAGCTGTCAGCCGGGAGTGGTGGAGCGAGGAGGTCACACCACCACCAAATTTGATAAATCTTTCTGTTCAGTTCATCATTTATCCAACATTCCGGTCACCGTGTTCAGGGAGGGTAGCTTTGTGGTGTTGTATCATATAGTGAACGTCAGATAGTGCTGCATCATATAGTGAACGTCAGAGAGAGAGAGAGAGATCAATGTAATTATTAACATTTGTAACAACCAGCGCCACTCATGAAGGTTATAACTCTACAAACACACCAGATTATTGCACCTGTTAGCAGTTTCATCAACAATGGTTAATTTAGATTACTATTTCTATCTGTTCATTAAGGTGAACAGAAAAACCAGGAATTGAAAAATAATTTATTATATCTGCATATTTTTTTTTATTATGACCAATATTTATGAAATGTTACAATTCAGTTAGTTAGGTTAAGTTAACTTCATGTACATGGTGTCCAGTTGTTAGTTACCAACTTGTAATGTACATCACGCGTTATCGTTTTAATATAATATGAACTAGTTACTAGTGGGCGAGCGTCCACAAAAAAGATAAAACTTAAAATAAGCGATGTTTTCTGAGGCTGGTCGCTGTGTGTATTATTGTGGAGGTACACCACAGTAAAAAGAATTTACTATACAGCCACAATTTCCTTTTCTGTGTAATCCTGATATACAGTAGTTAAATTTAGTTAACTTTTAAAAGTGGAATTTGTCCTATTGGAAGTTGAACTCAGTATATGTTTTGAAATAGGATTCTAATATTTCGACAACCCAAAGTAAAGTAAAGGCTATCGCTGACAGCCGTTTATTGATAACCACCAGACGCCTCTTTAATAACCAACTTACAATAACTCCTAGTGCGGATGACCTCTTGTTAACTGACCTTTAGTATCTAGGTCATGTACAATCACTCAAAAAACTATCTATACAAAATTGTGTTGAAAAAATATGACACAACGGATGAAGAGTTTTCACAACCCTACCGAGACAACATGAGTTGCAGTGTTCATTGTGAAATTCATCGATCACCCCGAGTACAGATAATTTTTGGAATGACTACATATCTCTGTTCCCTGGATCCTGTACTGGTCTGACAAATGTGGTTTAGATAGATCGTCTGCCATTTTGTTTTATATTTTACGAGATGTTGCTGCTCGTAAATCATAGAAGAAGGTCAGAAAACAAACCCCAGGAAGGATGACACGCATGACCTGGTGCCTTAGGTGTGTATCTTTGGAGGACCATGAAACACAAAAAAGAACTCGGGGATCAAAAGGTGTCTGATATCTGAGAGTGAACAAAGGTGAATATATATATATATATATATATATATATATATATATATATATATATATATATATATATATATATATATATATATATATATATATATATATATATACTCGTAGAGGTAGCTGGAGGACAGTGGAATGAGCGAGAAAGAGTGACTGAGTAAGTGAGAGAGAGGGAGAGGGAGTGAAGGTGAGAGAGAGAGA
Organism: Homarus americanus; assembly: GCF_018991925.1. Classification (NCBI taxonomy): domain Eukaryota; kingdom Metazoa; phylum Arthropoda; class Malacostraca; order Decapoda; family Nephropidae; genus Homarus; species Homarus americanus. Next base: position 3,775 of record NW_024751377.1, read on the forward strand.
GAGATCTTATTAATCATTTTTATACACATATTCTGTGTATATGTCGTCGTCTTCCATCGTAAGCCGTAAATATGACTCAAGTGACTCGTGAGAGTTTAATTCCTAAGTGTGTGTGTGTTGATCATTATTCTATTTAGTTTAAAACAAATTGTAAAAACTCCACAAAGTCATTATCACACGCCATTTAAGCCTCACCAAATTACATGAAACAATTTTTTTTTCAACAAACTAAGTTACAGAAGTTTTTAACAGCTGTCGAGTCTTTTTAAAGTTGAACAGACTAATTATATAAGTTAGGTATACACGGTTAAGCGCTTCACCATTAGTGCCAACGACCTAGTGACCTAATTATCCGTGTGTATGAAGTTCATTGGTTGGTCCCCTGCCGCCTCGTGTTATATAGTGGTTTATATCCTGGTGATGAACCTGTGATGTAGCTACGTGTCCTGGTGATCCTGTGACCTAGTGAGTATGACCTGGTGAACTGCATATGTATGTATGTATGTATGTATGTATGTGTTACCGCCGTCCAGGCTGTTCTAGTCGTCACAATAGCAACAAACAATGAACTGTGTTTTCCAGAACTTGAATATGGAAGACAGCGGCTGACAGACGGACGACTCACTGTAGCGTATAGTGTTAACGCTTGACCAGGTGTGTGATGGTGGCGCGGCGGTGATCACTGCCACACACCTCAACACACAGCCAGACAGGCCACGACTGACACACACACACACACAGATACAAACATAATCACCTCGACCTATATACACAAACAAACAAACTCCTACACACACAAAAAAACACATATACAAAAATAAACAAACCCCCCCCCACACACACACACATCAGCTCGATGAACAGGCTTTGTGTGAAATATAACAGAGTCTAGAACTGCTTTTAGTGTCCTTGTGGCCTAGCCGGTAAGCGTTCCCTAGTCACACCCAGTAGGTCGAGGGTTCGATTCCTTGCTGGTGAGGTCGTTGATTATATCTTCAAAGTCCGCGTGTTATATGGACTAAAAATGAAGTATATATATGTACCTCGAGTTTCATACCAGCTGGATTCGGTAAAATGCTACTGACACCACATAAGAGGCACGGGCAGTTTCCCATTGAGGTTCACGGCGCCATCAGCTCGATGAACAGGCTTTGTGTGAAATATAACAGAGTCTAGAACTGCTTTTATTGTCCTTGTGGCCTAGCCGGTAAGCGTTCCCTAGTCAC
>NW_024751378.1:0-59183 GCF_018991925.1 Homarus americanus
TGTACAGTGTTTGTATACCCTGCACCGTCTATGTACATTGTTTGTATATCTACACTGTCCATATGTACAGTGTTTGTATACCCAAATTCGTCTATGTACACATTGTTTGTATACTCCGCGCTTGTCCCTGTACGTTGTTTGTATATCTGCACTGTCTATGCATACGTTTGTATACTCCACACTGTTCATGTATTAATGTTTTATACCCATATCCATGCGCCGCGTTTGTATACCCAATGCTCCATGTACATTGTTTGTATACCCACACTGTCTATGTACATTGTTTGTATACCCACACTGTCCATGTACAGTGTTTAGCATCAAATTGTCTATGTACAGTGTTTACATACCCGCACTGTCTATGCACATTGTTTGTACCTGCACTGTTCATGCACATTGTATACCTGCACTGTCCCTGCACGTTGTTTGTATATTCAGACTGTCTATGTACAGTGTTTGTATACCTGCGGCTCGTCCATGCAATAAGTGTTTGTATACCTGCACTGTCCCTTGCACGCTGTTTGTATACTCAACACCGTCTATGCACATTGTTTGTATACCCGCACTGTCCATGTGCACATTGTTTGTATATTCGCACTGTCTATGTGTTACTGTTTGTATATCTTTTGCACTGCCCAGTACATTGTTTGTATAATTCGCACTGTCTATGCACATTGTTTGTATACCCGCACTGTCTATGCATTTTTGTATACCTACACTGTCCATGTAATATTGTTTGTATACCTGTACTGTCTATGTACATTGTTTGTATACCTGCACTGTCTATGTCCATTGTTTGTATACCTGCACTGTCTATGTGCATTGTTTGTATACCTGCACTGTCTATGTACAATATTTGTATACCTGCACTGCCTATGTGCATTGTTTGTATACCTGTACTGTCTATGTACATCGTTTGTATACCTGCACTGTCTATGTACATTGTTTGCATACCTGCACTGTCAATGTACATCGTTTGTATACCTGCACTGTCTATGTGCATTGTTTGTATAACTGCACTGTCTATGTGCATTGTTTTTATACCTGCACTGTCTATGTACATTGTTTGTATACCTGTACTGTCTATGTACAATATTTGTATACCTGCACTGTCTATGTACATTGTTTGTATACCTGTACTGTCTATGTACAATATTTGTATACCTGCACTGCCTATGTACATTGTTTGTATACCTGTACTATTTATGTACATTGTTTGCATACCTGCACTGTCTACATATATTGTTTGTATACCTGCACTGTCTATGTGCATTGTTTGTATACCTGCACTGTCTATGTACATTGTTTGTATACCTGCACTGTCTATGTACATTGTTTGTATACCTGCACTGTCCATACATTATTTGTATACACTATCCCACATGTACATTGTTTGTATACCTGCACTGTCTATGTACGTTGTTTGTATACCTGCACTGTCTATGTACAGTGTTTGTATACCTACACTGTCTATGTACATTGTTTGTATACCTGCACTGTCTATGTACAGTGTTTGTATACCTGCACTGTCTATGTACAGTGTTTGTATACCTGCACTGTCTATGTACGTTGTGTGTATACCTGCACTGTCCATGTACAGTGTTTGTATACCTGCACTGTCTATGTACGTTGTTTGTATACCTGCACTGTCTATGTACAGTGTTGGTATACCTGCACTGTCTATGTACAGTGTTGGTATACCTGCACTGTCTATGTACATTGTTTGTATACCTGCACTGTCTATGTACAGTGTTGGTATACCTGCACTGTCTATGTACGTTGTTTGTATACCTGCACTGTCCATGTACAGTGTTTGTATACCTGCACTGTCTATGTACATTGTTTGTATACCTGCACTGTCCATGTACAGTGTTTGTATACCTGCACTGTCCATGTACAGTGTTTGTATACCTGCACTGTCCATGTACAGTGTTTGTATACCTGCACTGTCCATGTACAGTGTTTGTATACCTGCACTGTTCATGTACATTGTTTGTATACCTGCACTGTCCATGTACGTTGTTTGTATACCTGCACTGTCTATGTACAGTGTTTGTATACCTGCACTGTCTATGTACGTTGTTTGTATACCTACACTGTCCATGTACAGTGTTTGTATACCTGCACTGTCCATGTACGTTGTTTGTATACCTGCACTGTATATGTACAGTGTTTGTATACCTGCACTGTCTATGTACGTTGTTTGTATACCTACACTGTCTATGTACAGTGTTTGTATACCTGCACTGTCTATGTACAGTGTTTGTATACCTGCACTGTCTATGTACATTGTTTGTATACCTGCACTGTCTATGTACGTTGTTTGTATACCTGCACTGTCTATGTACATTGTTTGTATACCTGCACTGTCTATGTACATTGTTTGTATACCTGCACTGTCTATGTACATTGTTTGTATACCTACACTGTCTATGTACGTTGTTTGTATACCTGTACTGTCTATGTACATTGTTTGTATACCTGCACTGTCTATGTACGTTGTTTGTATACCTGCACTGTCTATGTACGTTGTTTGTATACCTGCACTGTCTATGTACATTGTTTGTATACCTGTACTGTCTATGTACATTGTTTGTATACCTACACTGTCTATGTACATTGTTTGTATACCTGTACTGTCTATGTACATTGTTTGTATACCTACACTGTCTATGTACATTGTATACCTGCACTGTCTATGTACATTGTTTGTATACCTGCACTGTCTATGTACATTGTTTGTATACCTGTACTGTCTATGTACATTGTTTGTATACCTACACTGTCTATGTACATTGTTTGTATACCTGTACTTTCTATGTACATTGTTTGTATACCTGCACTGTCTATGTACATTGTTTGTATACCTACACTGTCTATGTACATTGTTTGTATACCTGCACTGTCTATGTACATTGTTTGTATACCTACACTGTCTATGTACATTGTATACCTGTACTGTCTATGTACATTGTTTGTATACCTGTACTGTCTATGTACATTGTTTGTATACCTGCACTGTCTATGTACATTGTTTGTATACCTGCACTGTATATGTACATTGTTTGTATACCTGCACTCTCTATGTACATTGTTTGTATACCTGTACTGTCTATGTACATTGTTTGTATACCTGTACTGTCTATGTACACTGTTTGTATACCTGTACTGTCTATGTACATTGTTTGTATACCTGCACTGTCTATGTACATTGTTTGTATACCTGCACTGTCTATGTACATTGTTTGTATACCTGTACTGTCTATGTACATTGTTTGCTACCTACACTGTCTATGCGTACATTGTTTGTATACCTGCACTGTCTATGTACATTGTTTGTATATTCCGCACTGTTCATGTACATTGTTTGTATACCTGCACTGTCTATGTACATTGTTTGTATACTCCGCACTGTCTATGTACATTGCTCGTATACCTGCACTGTCTATGTACATTGTGTGTATACCTGTACTGCTCATTACTGTTTGTATACCTACACTGTCTATGTACATTGTTTGTATACCTGTACTGTCTGTTATGCACATTGTTTGTATACCTACACTGTTCATGTACACATTGTTTGCATACCTGCAATTCGTCTATGTACATTGTTTGTATACCTGCACTGTCTATGTACATTGTTTGTATACCTGTACTGTCTATGTACATTGTTTGTATACCTGCACTGTCTATGTACATTGTTTGTATACCTACACTGTCTATGTACATTGTTGGTATACCTACACTGTCTATGTACAGTGTTTGTATACCTGCACTGTCTATGTACATTGTTTGTATACCTGCACTCTCTATGTACATTGTTTGTATACCTGCACTGTCTATGTACATTGTTTGTATACCTGCACTGTCTATGTACATTGTTTGTATACCTGCACTGTCTATGTACAGTGTTTGTATACCTGCACTGTCTATGTACAGTGTTTGTATACCTGCACTGTCTATGTACATTGTTTGTATACCTGCACTGTATGTACAGTGTTTGTATACCTGCACTGTCTATGTACGTTGTTTGTATACCTGCACTGTCTATGTACATTGTTTGTATACCTGCACTGTCTATGTACGTTGTTTGTATACCTGCACTGTCCATGTACATTGTTTGTATACCTGCAATGTCTATGTACAGTGTTTGTATACCTGCACTGTCTATGTACGTTGTTTGTATACCTACACTGTCTATGTACATTGTTTGTATACCTGCACTGTCTATGTACAGTGTTTGTATACCTGCACTGTCTATGTACATTGTTTGTATACCTGCACTGTCTATGTACAGTGTTTGTATACCTGCACTGTCTATGTACATTGTTTGTATACCTGCACTGTCTATGTACAGTGTTTGTATACCTACACTGTCTATGTACGTTGTTTGTATACCTGCACTGTCTATGTACGTTGTTTGTATACCTACACTGTCTATGTACGTTGTTTGTATACCTGCACTGTCTATGTACATTGTTTGTATACCTACACTGTCTATGTACAGTGTTTGTATACCTGCACTGTCTATGTACGTTGTTTGTATACCTGCACTGTCTATGTACGTTGTTTGTATACCTGCACTGTCTATGTACATTGTTTGTATACCTGCACTGTCTATGTATGTTGTTTGTATACCTACACTGTCTATGTACGTTGTTTGTATACCTGCACTGTCTATGTACAGTGTTTGTATACCTGCACTGTCTATGTACATTGTTTGTATACCTGCACTGTCTATGTACGTTGTTTGTATACCTGCACTGTCTATGTACATTGTTTGTATACCTACACTGTCTATGTACATTGTTTGTATACCTGCACTGTCTATGTACATTGTTTGTATACCTGCACTGTCTATGTACATTGTTTGTATACCTACACTGTCTATGTACATTGTTTGTATACCTGCACTGTCTATGTACATTGTTTGTATACCTGCACTGTCTATGTACATTGTTTGTATACCTACACTGTCTATGTACATTGTTTGTATACCTGCACTGTCTATGTGTACATTGTTTGTATACCTGCACTGTCTATATTCATTGCTTGTATACCTGCACTGTCTATATTCATTGTTTGTATACCTGCACTGTCTATGTGTACATTGTTTGTATACCTGCACTGTCTATATTCATTGTTTGTATACCTACACTGTCTATGTGTACATTGTTTGTATACCTGCACTGTCTATATTCATTGTTTGTATACCTACACTGTCTATGTACATTGTTTGTATACCTGTACTGTCTATGTACATTGTTTGTATACCTACACTGTCTATGTACATTGTTTGTATACCTGCACTGTCTATGTACATTGTTTGTATACCTACACTGTCTATGTACATTGTTTGTATACCTGCACTGTCTATGTACATTGTTTGTATACCTGCACTGTCTATGTACATTGTTTGTATACCTGTACTGTCTATGTACATTGTTTGTATACCTACACTGTCTATGTACATTGTTTGTATACCTGTACTGTCTATGTACATTGTTTGTATACCTGCACTGTCTATGTACATTGTTTGTATACCTGTACTGTCTATGTATATTGTTTGTATACCTAACTGTCTATGTACATTGTTTGTATACTCTACTGTCTATGTACATTGTTTATATGCCTACACTGTCTATGTACATTGTTTGTATACCTGTACTGTCTATGTACATTGTTTGTATACCTGCACTGTCTATGTACATTGTTTGTATACCTGTACTGTCTATGTACATTGTTTGTATACCTACACTGTCTATGTACATTGTTTGTATACCTGCACTGTCTATGTGTACATTGTTTGTATACCTGCACTGTCTATGTATATTGTTTGTATACCTGCACTGTCTATGTACATTGTTTGTATACCTGCACTGTCTATGTACATTGTTTGTATACCTGTACTGTCTATGTATATTGTTTGTATACCTGCACTGTCTATGTACATTGTTTGTATACCTGCACTGTCTATGTACATTGTTTGTATACCTGTACTGTCTATGTACATTGTTTGTATACCTACACTGTCTATGTACATTGTTTGTATACCTACACTGTCTATGTACATTGTTTGTATACCTGCACTGTCTATGTGTACATTGTTTGTATACCTGCTGTCTATGTACATTGCTTCTGTATACCCACACCGTCTATGTACATTGTTTGCATAATGCACCGTCTAAGTACATTATTTTGTATACCTGCGACTGTCCATGCAATAAAAATTTCTGTATACTCCGCACTGGCCTATGTACATTGCTTGTATACTCCGCACTGTCCATGTACATTGTTTGTATACCTGCACTGTCTATGCTGCTGGTTTGTATACCTGCACCGTCTATGCACATTGTTGGTATACCTGCACCGTCTATGTACATTGTTTGTATACCCGCGTCTATGTACATTAGTTTTACAATTCGCACTGTCTATGTACTGTTTGTGGTTACCTGCACTAAATCCATGCACAGTGTTTGTATACCTGCACTGTCTATGTACATTGTTTGTATACCCGCACTGTTCCATGTACATTGTTTGTATACCTGCACCGTTCATGTACATTGTTTGTATACCTGCACTGTCTATGTATGCGTTTGTATACCTGCACCGTCCATGTACAAAGTTTGTATACCTGCGCTGTCCATGCTGGTGTTTGTATACCAGCACTGTCTATGCGTACATTGTTTGCAAGATTCCGCACAACCACATGTACAGTGTTTGTATACCTGCACCGTTCATGCACATTGCTTGTATACCTGCACTGTCTATGTACATTGCTTCCAGAGCCCGCACCGTCTGGCGTACAGCGTTTGCATACCCGCACCGTGCCTGGCGTGTAATATTGTTTGTATACCTGCACCGTCCATGCACAGTGTTTGCATACCCTGCACCGTCTATGTACATTGTCGGCTACCTTCACCGTCTATGTATTACTTGTTTGTATATTCGCACTGTCTATGCACAGTGCTTGCATACATGCACCGTCTATGTACACATGTTTGTATACCTGCACTGTTCATGGCCACGTTTTGCTACCTGCACTGCCTATGCGGGTCATTGCTTGTATACTTCCTGCACTGTCTATGTACATTGCTCTGTAAGTGGCCTGGTACCGTCTATGCACATTGCTTCGCAAGGCCTGCACTGTCTATGCACAGTGGTTTACCTGCATTGTCCATGCACAGTGTTTAGACTGCGCTGTCCATGCACAGTGCTTGTGGGATACCGCACTGTCTATGCACATTGTTTGTATACCTGCACTGTCCATGTACAGCAAGTTTGTATATCTGCACTGTCTATGCACACATTGGTTTGTATACCTGCATTGTCTATGTACATTGTTTGTATACCTGCACTGTCTATGTACAGTGTTTGTATACTCCGCACTGCCTTATGTACATTGTTTGTATATTCCTGCACTGTCCATGTACAGTGTTTAAAGGATTCGCACTGGTTCATGCACATTGGTTTGGTATACCTCAATTGTCTGGTGCACATTGTTTGTATACCTGCACTGTCTATGTACAGTTTGTATACATGCACTGTCTATGCACATTGTTTGTATACCTGCACTGTCTATATGTACATTGTTTGTATACCTGCACTGCTCATGTACATTGTATACTCTGCACTGTCTATGTACACATTGTTTGTATACCTGCACTGTCTATGTACATTGTTTGTATACCCACACTGTCTATGTACATTGTTTGTATACTTGCACTGTCTATGCACATTATTTGTATATCTGCACTGTCCATGTACAGTAAGCTTGCATACCTGCACTGTCTATGTACATTGTTTTGTATACCCGCACCGTCCATGCACATTGTTTGTATACCCTGCACCGTCTATGTACGTTGTTTAAGCACCTGCACCGTTCATGTGTACATTGTTGGTATACCCGCACTGTCTATGCACATTGTTTGTATACCTGCACTGTCTATGTAATATTGTTTGCAGGCCCGCACTGTTCATGTACATTGCTTGTATATCTGCACTGTCCATGTACAGTGTTTGTATACCCGCACTGTCTATGTACATTGTTTGTATACCTGCACTGTCTATGTACACATTGTTTGTATACCTGCACTGTCTATGTACATTGTTTGTATACCTGCACTGTCTATGTACAGTGCTTTGGCTACCTGCACCGTCCATGTACAGTGCTTGTATGGCCCTGCGCTGTCCATGTACAGTGTTTGTATACCCGCACCGTCTATGTACATTGTTTGCAGGCGTCTGCACGTCCATGCACAGTGTCGATACCTGCACCGTCTATGCATTGTTTGTATACCTGCACTGTCTATGTACATTGTTTGTATACCCGCACTGTCTATGTACATTGTTTGTATACATGCACTGTCTATGCACATTGCTTGTATACCTGCACTGTCTATGTACATTGTTTGTATACCTGCACTGTCTATGTGACATTGTTTTAAACTTTGCACTGTCTATGTACACATTGTTTTTGTATACCTGCACTGTCTATGCACATTGTTTGTATACCCACACCGTTCATAGTAATATTGTTTGTATACTCACACTTTCTATGTACAGTGTTTGTATACCTACACCGGGTTCATGTACATTGTTTGCATATCTGGCATCTTCAGGCGTACAGTGTTTGTATACCTGCACTGTCTATGCCATTGTTTGTATAACTGCACTGTCTATGTACATTGTTTGTATACTGCAATTGTCTATGTACATTGTTTGTATGAATGGCACTGTCTATGTACATTGTTTGTATACCTGCACTGTCTATGCACACCTATATTAAACCCTACTAGCCTATATAAAACCCTACTAGCCTATATTAAACCCTACTAGCCTATATTACAACTCTACTACTATATTAAACCCTACTAGCCTATATTAAACCCTACTAGCCTATATTAAACCCTAGCAGCCTATATTATACCCTACTAGCCTGTATTATACCCCTACTTGCCTTATATTAAACTCTACTAGCGTACATTAAAGCCTACTAGCCTACATTAAACCCTACTAGCCTATATTAAACCCTACTAGCCTACATTAAACCCTACTAGCCTATATTAAACCCCTACAGCTGCTACTTAAACCCTACTAGCCTATATTAAACCCCTACTAGCCATATTAAACCCTTTGCTAGCGTATATTAACCTACTAGCTTATATTAAACCCTAGCAGCCTATATTATACCCTACTAGCCTGTATTATACCCTACTAGCCTATATTAAACTCTACTAGCGTACATTTAAAACCTTACTAGCCTACATTAAACCCTACTAGCCTACATTAAACTCTAACCTCAAGCATCTTAAAACCCCTACTAGCCTATATTAAACCCCTACTAGCCTATATAAACCCCTACTAGCCTATATATAAACCCTACTAGCCTATATTAAACCCTACTAGCATACATTAAAACCTACCAGCCTTCATTAAACCCTACTAGCCTATAATTAAACCCTCACCAGCTCTTACAAACCCTACTAGCCTATATTAAACCCTACTAGCTTACATAAAACCCTACAGCCTATATTAAACCCTACTAGCCTTTATTAAACCCTACCACCTATATTAAACCCTACTAGCTTACATTAAACCCTACTAGCCTATATTAAACCCTCTTTAGACCTTACAGAAGCTAGCTGTAGTTAATACCTTGTTATTCAGTCGGTAAAGCAGCTCTTGTCTTCTGTCGTGTGATTATTGCACACACACACCTCACACCTCTCCACCCTCAACCCTTTTTTGCTCCACCTTAACCACCTCCACTACCTCCACACTCCTCCACCTTCACCTTCACTTCCACCTCTTCTCCTCCACCTCCACCTCCACCCCACCTCCACCTCTACCTCCTCCTCCTCCAGCACAACGAGGCCACTAGATCAACGCCAGAGGTAACACGCACCTCGACCTCTAATACACAGGCACTACTACTAATTAAGCACCATGACCAGTGACGAACACACTCTCGTAAACCACGGCAAGAGTTGTAGCCAGGCCAGAGGGAGGGGGGACGACGAGTAGCGAGTAGAACGAATAGCGAAGAGCGAGTAACGAATAGTGAGAAGCAAATTGTGCAACGAATTAAGAATAGCGAATCACGCATAACGAAAAGTGAGTAAAGAATAAAGAACAGCGAGTCACGAATAACGAATTGTGAGTAGCTAATAAAGAATAAAGCGGGTCACGAATAACGAATATCGAGTAGCGAATAAAGACTAGCGAGTCACGAGTAATGAAATAGCGAGTCACGAGTAATGTAGCAGAGTTAAAAAATCATCTGAAGACTCATAAGGAGACACAAAGTCCGTTGTATGGAGGCTTCACTGTATGCAACACGCTTCTAAATACAGTACTTGAAGGTGGTTTATGAGAGAGAGAGAGAGAGAGAGAGAGAGAGAAAGAGAGATAATAGAGTTGTTATATGGATAAGAAGATAAACAGAGAGAGAAAGAGAGACAGATAGGCTGAGACAAAGAGGAGGAACGGGACACAGAGAAAGAAAGAGAGACATAAACTGAGAGACAGAAGGAAAAGAGAGACAGATAAGCTGAGAGACAGAAGGAAAGAGAGACAGAGGAGCTGAGAGATAGGGAGGAAAGAGAGAGACAGAGGCTGAGAGACAGAACGAAAGAGACACAGAGGAGCTGAGACAAAGAGGAGGAACGGGACACAGAAAAGAAAGAGACATAAACTGAGAGACAGAAGGAAAGAGAGACAGATAAGCTGAGAGACAGAAGGAAAGAGAGACGGAGGAGGCTGAGAGACAGAAGGAAAGAGAGAACAGAGGAGCTGAGAGATAGGGGAGGAAAGAGAGAGAGAGTTGAGAGACAGAAGGAAGGAGAGACAGATAGACTGAGACAAAGAGGAGGAACGGACACAGAGAAAGAAAGAGACATAAACTGAGAGACAGAAGAAAAGAGAGACAGAGAGGCGAGAGACAGAACGAAAGAGCAACAGAGGAGCTCAGACAAAGAGGAGGAACGGGACACAGAGAAAGAAAGAGACATAAACTGAGAGACAGAAGGAAAGAGAGACAGATAAGCTGAGAGACAGAAGGAAAGAGAGACGGAGAGGCTGAGAGACAGAAGGAAAGAGAGACAGAGGAGCTGAGAGATAGGGGAGGAAAGAGAGACAGAGAAGCTGAGAGACAGAAGGAAAGAGAGACAGATAGGCTGAGACAAAAGAGGAGGAACGGGACACAGAGAAAGAAAGAGAGACATAAACTGAGAGACAGAAGAAAGAAGACAGAGAGCTGAGAGAAGAACGAAAGAGACACAGATAGGCTGAGACAAAGAGGGGGAACGGACACAGAGAAAGAAAAGAGAGACATAAACTGGAGAGACAGAAGGAAAGAGAGACAGATAAGCTGAGAGACAGAAGAAGGAGACAGATAGACTGGAGACAAAGAGGAGGAACGGGACACAGAGAAAGAAAGAGAGACATAAACTGAGAGACAGAAGAAGAGAGAGACAGAGAGGCTGAGAGACAAAACGAAAGAGACACAGAGGAGCCGACAAAGAGGAGGAACGGACATAGAGAAAGAAAGAGACATAAACTGAGAGACAGAAGGAAAGAGAGACAGAAGCTGAGAGACAGAAGGAAAGAGACACAGATAGGCTTGAGACAAAGAGGAGGAACGGGACACAGAGAAAGAAAGAGAGACATAAACTGAGACAGAAGAAAAAGAGAGACAGATAAGCTGAGAGACAGAAGAAGAGACACAGATAGGCTGAGACAAAGAGGAGGAACGGGCACAGAGAAAGAAAGAGAGACATAAACTGAGAGACAGAAGAAAAGAGAGACAGAGAGGCTGAGAGACAGAACGAAAGAGACAGAGGAGTCAAAGAGGAGAACGGGACACAGAGAAAGAAAAGAGACATAAACCAGAGACAGAAGGAAAGAGAGACAGAGAAGCTGAGAGACAGAAGGAAAGAGACACAGAAGCTGAGACAAAGAGGAGGATGGCAGAGAAAGAAAGAGAGACAGAAAAAAGAGAGACAGAAAGGAGGTGAGAAGGAGAGACAGAAGGAAAAGACACAGATAGGCTGAGACAAAGAGGAGGAACGACACAGAGAAAGAAAGAGAGACATAAACTTGAGAGAGACACAAGGAAAGAGAGACAGATAAGCTGAGAGACAGAAGAAAAGAGAGACAGATAGCTGAGAGACAGAAGGAAAGAGAGACAGAGAAGCTGAGAGACAGAAGGAAAGAGACAGAGGAGCTGAGAGAGGGAGGAAAGAGAGACAGAGGAGCTGAGAGATAGGGGAGGAAAGAGAGACAGAGAAGCTAAGAGATAGAGACACTAAAGTCCCATGGAGGAGCCCGGTGAGAGATATATTATTAAAGTCGCTTGTAGTGTTCTGTTGTGACATGTTGGAGGGAAGTGGTGGTGATGGTGGTGGTGGTGATGGTGGCTGTGGTGGTGGAGGTGGAGGTGGTGGTGGTGGTGTTGGTGTTGGTGGTGGTGGTGGTGGTGTTGGTGGTGGTGAAGGTGTTGGTGGTGGAGGTGGTGGTGGTGGTGATGGTGGTGTTGGTGGTGGTGTTGGTGGGTAGAGGTGTTGGAGGTGTGGGTGGTGGAGGTGGTGGAGGTGGCTGTGTGGTGATGGTGGTGGGTGGTGGTGGTGGTGGATGTTGGTGGTAATGGTGGTACTGATGTTGGTGGTGGTGGTGATGGTGGTGAAAGGAGGTGGTGGCGGGCGGTGGTGGTGGTGTTGATAGTGGTGATGGTGGCGTTGGTGATGGTGGTGGTGGTGGTGGTGGTGGTGAAGAGGAGGTTATGGTGGTGGTGGTGATGGTGGCGGTGGTGGTGGTGTTGATAGTGGTGATGGTGGCGTTGGTGGTGGTAGGTGGTGGTAAGATGGTGGTGTAATAGTGGTGGTGGTGTGGTGGTGGTGGTGGTGGGGTGGTGGTGATGGTGGCGGTGGTGTTGATGGTGGTGATAGTGGCGGTGGTGATGGTGGTGGTAGGAAGAGGGAGGTTGTGGTGGTGGTGATGATGGTGATGATGGTGGTGATGGTGGCGTTGGTGGTGGTGAGATGGTGGTGGTAGTGTGGTGGTAATGGTGGTGGTGGTGGTGGTAGTGGTGGTGGTGGTGGTGATGGTAATGGTGGTGGTGGTGGTGATGGTGGGGGTAATGGTGGTGATGGTGGTGGTGGTGGTGGTGGTGGTGTGATGGTGGCGGTGGTGTTGATGGTGGTGATAGTGGCGGTGGTGTTGATGGTGATGAAGTGGCGGTGGTGATGGTGTGGTAGGAAGAGGAGGTTGTGTGGTGGTGGTGATGGTGGCGGTGGTGGTGGTGGTGATAGTGGTAATGGTGGCGTGGTGATGGTGGTGGTAGTGGCGGCGGTGGTGATGGTGGTTGTGGTGATGGTGGCGGTGGTGGTGGTGGTGATAGTGGTGGTGATGGTGGCGGTGGTGGTGGTGGTGTTGATGGTGATGATAGTGGCGGTGATGGTTGTGTTGGTGGTGGTGGTGGTGATGCTGGAGGAATCTATCTGGTGTAGTGGTGGTGGAGAGAGTTGTGTGGTGGTGGAGGAAAAGCTTGTGATAGCGTAGAGAGAAAACACAAGCATTATGGAGACTTATAAACAACACCATATTAATCCCTCAGAAATATTTTTATAATGCCTCAGAAGAGACGTATTATAAAGGACATCATCAACATTCATTTAATATCTATCATATAACCCCTAATACTTTACAAACTATAATACTGAAGGAAATGACGAGACACGAGAGCATTATAGAAATTATTACACTTGTTTCATAATGCCAGCGTAGTCTACAATCCGTTGGGGAGTTATATCTGAAGCGAGCATTATAGGACTTCATTATACACATTATAAGGCTTCTTTAGCACCCTGTGTATTTGTAGAGGTGAGAGGTAGTATTACAAGCCAAGTATTATTAAATATTGGTGCTGAGTCTAATATGTAGCGATGGTTGTAAATATAGGGATGAGAGGGGTGAGTTAGTGGTGTGTATAGTGGTAGTAGTATAGTGGTAGTAGTAGTAGTGGTAGTAGTAGTAGTGGTGGTATTAGTAGTAGTAGTAGTAGTAGTGGTGGTGGATTGATAATAGTAGTATAGTGGTGGTGGTGGTGGTGGTAGGTGTGTGGTGATACATAGTTTCCTCAGCACCACCACCACCATCTCCCCTTCCCTACCTTCCTCCTCGGTACCACCCCTCCTCCTCCAACCTCCTCGGTACTACCCCTCTCCTCCCCCTCGGTACTACCCCTCCTCCCTCCTCGGTACCACCCCATTCTCCTGCCCTCCTCTCGGTACTACCCCTCTCCTGCTCTCCTCGATACTACCCCTCTTTCCCTCTCTCGGTACTACCCCTCCTCCCCCTCTCGGTACCACCCCTGCCCTCGATACTCACCCCTCTTCCCCTCTCGGTACTACCCTCTCCTCCCCCTCTCGGTACCACCCCTTCCTGCCCCCTTCGGTACACCCTCTCCTGCCCCTCTCGGTACTACCCCTCTCTTCCCTCTCGGTACCTTTAACCCTTAACTAACAGGTGACACGACAGGTGATTATGGTACAGCTTCCTGGCACTGTATACTGCTACCTGTCGACAAGGGAGCGTGTGACTCTCTCATTAATGCCGAGGGTGCCACCTACCTCCCTCCCCCCCACGGTCACCACCACCTCTTGTACGCCACTATCTTGCAATGTTGCTTGAGGGGTGAGGGTGCCTTGCAATGTTGCTTGAGGGGTGAGGGGTACCTTGCAATGTTGCTTGAGGGATGAGGGTGCTTGCAATGTTGCTTGAGCGGTGAGGTGCCTTGCAATGTTGCTTGAGCGGTGAGGGTGCCTTGCAATGTTGCTTGAGCGGTGAGGGTGCCTTGCAATGTTGCTTGAGCGGTGAGGGAAGCCTTGACAAAAATGAATACAAACACAACTGCTGAAACGATGCTCAACACACACACACACCTCACACACACACACACTCACACACACACACACACACACTCACACACACACACACTCACACACACACACACACACACACACACACACACACACACACACACACACACACAGGGACACAAAACTACAAATGAAAAATTAAACTGTTTCTTTTTTTATATTTCATGAGGTAATCCCAAAGCTTTTAAACACAACTATTGACGCAATGCTATTATCAATATATAGTCAGCTTTTTGACTCAGATAATCCAACAGTCTGGATTTAGCTGCTTCCAATGATGATGGTGAGGGTTTTGTCAGTTTTTTTTCGTTTTTTTTGAGGTGGGAGATGATAGTGGTGTATATAGTTATCTGATTGGTTGATGATGCTGTGTGTTTGTGGAGGAGGGGGGAGGAGGTGTTTGTGTGTGTTTGTGTGTATGACATATTGCTACACACACACACACACACACACACACTGTCAAACAGATACCTAGAAACCCGCACATCCACCAGGTTGTCGTACATGTGTGCGTGGTAAACACCCTGTCAAACATACATACAAACACATACACACACACACACACACGCGCCAGGGGTCACTCCCAGCAGGGTGGCCGTGCACTCCACCCCTGCCTGGCCGGGCATTCACAAGAGGATAACCCATTTTAGCGCCACAGTGATCTCGCGCCAAATGAGTCAAAGGCGCCGCTGGCCCACAATCAAGTCTGGAACGGTCCATCAGACGCTGGAGAGCGCCGCCAGGGGAGACCCACCTCCTATGATGACGAGGCAACAACAACCCCGCCCCTCCTCCTCCTCCTCCTGGTGCTGCTGCTGCTTGATGATGTGACAAAGACTTCATACTTCACCTCAGTCTTTGATAGTGTGACAGACGCCTCACTCTTCCTCTGGCTCCCGATGACGTCTCCAGGCCTCCTCCAGGGTAACAAAACTCTTAGGAATTCATGACATAAACTCCCCCATTGTTACTCTCCCTCCGCTCCTCAGAAATATGGAAAACGTCCAACATACAAACAGACAGACAGACATACTTTACGTTACAAACTCATCTCTCTCTCTCTCTCTGTTGACCTGTAAGAAATAAATACCTACAATTTCCGTTAAATTTCTCCATTGATAATAGTAGTAGGAGAACGTCATATACTTTATACATACCCAAATACAGGTACAGGTAGAGACACAGGTACAGGTAGAGACAGATCCAGGTAGATACACAGGTACATTACAGGTACAGGTGGAGACACAAGTACAGGTAGAGACACAGGTACAGAGAGACAGGAACAGGTAGAGAAACAGGTACAGTATAGGTACAGGGAGACACAGGTACAGGTAGAGACATAGGTACAGTACAGGTACAGGTAGGACACAGGTACAGGTAGAGACACAAGTACAGGTAGAGAAACAGGTACAGGTAGAGACAGATCCAGGTAGATACACAGGTACATTACAGGTACAGGTGGAGACACAAGTACAGGTAGAGACACAGGTACAGGTAGAGACACAGGAACAGGTAGAGAAACAGGTCAGTATAGGTACAGGTAGGACACAGGTAAGGTAGAGACATAGGTACAGTACAGGTACAGGTAGAGACTTCGGTACAGGTAGAAACACAGGAACAGAGACACAGGTACAGTACAGGTACAGGTTGAGACACAGGTACAGGTAGAGACATAGGTACAGGTAGAGGACAGGTACAGTACAGGTACAGATAGAGACACAAGTAGAAACACAGGAATAGTACAGGAACAGGTTGAGACACAGGTACAGGTTGGAGACACAGGTACAGGTTGAGACACAGGTACAGGTTGAGACACAGGTACAGTACAGGTACAGGTAGAGACACAGGTACAGTACAGGTAGGAGAGACACAGGTACAGTACAGGTACAGAGAGACACAGGTACAGGTTGAGACACAGGTACAGTGCAGGTACAGTAGAGACACAGGTGCACAGGTCAGGTAGAGACACAGGTACAGGTAGAGACACAGGTACAGTACAGGTACAGGTAGAGACACAGGTACAGTACAGGTACAGGTAGAGACACAGGTACAGGTTGAGACACAGGTACAGCAGGTACAGGTAGAGACACAGGTACAGTACAGGTGAGACACAGGTACAGTACAGGGTACAGGTAGAGACACAGGTACAGGTTGAGACACAGGTACAGGTTGAGACACAGGTACAGTACAGGTACAGGTAGAGACACAGGTACAGTACAGGTACAGGTAGAGACACAGGTACAGGTTGAGACACAGGTACAGTACAGGTAAGGAGGACAGGTACAGTACATAGCAGGTAGAGACACAGGTACAGTACAGGTACAGGTAGAGACATAGTACAATACAGGTACAGGTAGAGACACAGGTCAGTACAGGTACAGGTAGAGACACAGGTACAGGTTGAGACACAGGTACAGGTGACAGGTAGAGACACAGGTACAGTACAGGTACAGGTAGAGACACAGGTACAGGTACAGGTAGAGACACAGGTACAGGTTGAGACAGGTACAGGTTGAGACAGATCCAGGTAGATACACAGGCTACTACAGGTACAGGAGACACAAGTACAGGTAGAGACACAGGTACAGGTAGAGACACAGGAACAGGTAGAGAAACAGGTACAGTATAGGTACAGGTAGAGACACAGGTAGGTGAGAGACATAGGTACAGTACAGGTACAGGTAGAGACTCAGGTACAGGTAGAAACACAAGAACAGGTAGAGACACAGGTACAGTACAGGTACAGGTTGAGACACAGGTACAGGTAGAGACATAGGTACAGGTGAGAGACAGGTACAGTACAGGTACAGATAGAGACACAAGTAGAAACACAGGAATAGTACAGGAACAGGTTGAGACACAGGTACAGGTTGAGACACAGGTGCTGTTGAGACACAGGTACAGGTTGAGACACAGGCATACAGGTACAGGTAGAGACACAGGTACAGTACAGGTACAGGTAGAGACACAGGTACAGTACAGGTACAGGTAGAGACAGGCCAGGTTGAGACACAGGTACAGTACAGGTACAGGTAGAGACACAGGTACACAGGTACAGGTAGAGACACAGGTACAGGTAGAGACACAGGCACAGTACAGGTAACAGGTAGAGACACAGGTACAGTACAGGTACAGGTAGAGACAGGTACAGGTTGAGACACAGGTACAGTACAGGTACAGGTAGATACACAGGTACAGGTGAGACATAGGTACAATACAGGTGCAGGTAGAGACTCAGGTACAGTACAGGAACAGGTAGAGACACAGGTACAGTGCAGGAACAGGTAGAGACACAGGTACAGTACAGGAACAGGTAGAGACACAGGTACAGGTAGAGACACAGGTACAGAGACACAGGTACAGTACAGAACAGGTAGAGACACAGGTACAGGTAGAGACACAGGTACAGTGACAGGTAGAGACACAGGTACAGGTAGAGACACAGGTACAGTACAGTTACAGGTTGAGACACAGGTACAGGTAAAGACTCAAGTACAGTACAGGTACAGACACAGGTGCAGTACAGGTACAGGTAGACACACAGGTACAGGTAGAGACACAGGTACACTACAGGTACAGGTAGAGACACAGGTACAGGTAGAGACCCAGGTACAGTACAGGTACAGGTAGAGACTCAGGTACAGTACAGGTACAGGTAGAGACTCAGGTAGAGTACAGGTACAGGTAGAGACACAGGTACAGTAGAGACACAGGTACACTACAGGTACAGGTAGAGACACAGGTAGAGACTCAGGTGTACAGTACAGGTACAGGTAGAGACTCGGGCACAGGTGAGACTCAGGTACAGTACAGGTACAGGTAGAGACATGTGAACAGGTAGAGGCACAGGTACTCTAGAACAGGTAGACACAGGTTGTGAGAGACACAGGTACAGGTAGAGACACAGGTACACTACAGGTACAGGTAGACACAGGTACAGGTAGAGACACAGGTACAGGTAGAGACTCAGGTACAGTAGAGACACAGGTACATTACAGGTACAGGTACAGGAACAGGTAGAGATGGGTACAGTACAGGAAACAGGTACACAGGTACAGTACAGGAACAGGTAGGAGACACAGGTACAGTACAGTTACAGGTTGAGACACGTACAGTACAGCAGGTTGGACACAGGTACAGGTAGAGACACAGGTACAGTACAGGAACAGGTAGAGACACAGGTACAGAGTAGTTACAGGTAGAGACACAGGTACAGTACAGGTACAGGAGAGACACAGGTACAGTACAGTACAGGAAGACACAGGTAGAGACACAGGTACAGGTAGAGACAGGTACAGTACAGGTACAGGTAGAGACACAGGTACAGTACAGGTGGAGGTAGAGACACAGGTACAGTACAGGTACAGGTAGAGACACAGGTACAGTACAGGAACAGGTAGAGACACAGGTACAGTATAGGTAAGGAGTACAGGTAGAGAGACACAGGTACAGGTAGAGACAGGTACAGTAAGAAAAGGGTAGAGACAGGTACAGTACAGGTACAGGTAGACACACAGGTAGGAGACACAGGTACATGAGACACAGGTACAGTACAGGTACAGGTTGAGACACAGGTACAGTACAGGTGCAGGTGAGACACAGGTAGACACAGGTACAGGTAGAGACAGGTACAGAACGGTACAGGTAGAGACACAGGTTGAATACAGGCACAGTAGAGACACAGTACAGTACAGGTACAGAGAGACACAGGTACAGTACAGGTGCAGGTTGAGACACAGGTACAGCACAGGTACAGGTAGAGACACAGGTACACAGGTACAGGTAGAGACACAGGCACAGTACAGGTACAGGTAGAGACCGGTACAGTAAGGTACAGGAAGAGACACAGGTAGAGACAGGTACAGTACAGGCACAGGTAGAGACACAGGTACAGTACAGGTACAGGTAGAGACACAGATAGAGACACAGGTACAGTACAGGTACAGGTAGAGACACAGGTAGAGACAGGTACAGGTACAGGTAGAGACACAGGTACAGGTAGAGACACAGGTACAGGTAGAGACACAGGTACATACAGACACAGGTACAGCACAGGCTGGTAGAGACACAGGTACAGTACAGGTACAGGTAGAGACACAGGTGAGACACAGGTACAGGTAGAGACACAGGTAGAGACACAGGTACAGACAGGTACAGTACAGGTACAGGTAGAGACACAGGTACAGTACAGGTACAGGTAGAGACAGGTAGAGACACAGGTATGATAGAGACAGGTACAGTACAGGCACAGGTGGAGACAAGGTACAGGTAGAGACACAGTACAGGTACAGAGACACAGGTACAGGTAGAGACAGGTACAGCACAGGTACAGGTAGAGACACAGGCACAGACAGGTACAGGTAGAGACACAGGTACAGGTAGAGACAGGCACACAGTACAGGTACAGGTAGAGACACAGGTACAGGTAGAGACAGGTACAGTACAGGTACAGGTAGAGACACAGGCACAGGTAGAGACAGGTACAGTACAGGTACAGGTAGAGACACAGGCGGGCACAGGTACAGGTAGAGACAGGTACAGCACAGGTACAGGTACAGGTAGGAGACACAGGTACAGGTAGAGACAGGTACAGTACAGGTACAGATAGAGACACAGGTACAGGTAGAGACAGGTACACAGTACAGGTACAGGTAGAGACACAGGTACAGGTAGAGACACAGGTACAGTACAGGTACAGGTAGAGACACAGGTACAGGTACAGGTACAGGTAGAGACAGGTACAGGGTACAGGTATACAGCACAGGTACAGGTAGAGACACAGCAGGTAGAGACAGGTACAGTACAGGTACAGGTAGAGACACAGGTACAGGTAGAGACACAGGTACAGGTAGAGCACACAGGTACAGACAGGTACAGGTAGAGACAGGTACAGTACAGGTACAGGTAGAGACTCAGGTACAGCACAGGTACAGGTAGAGACACAGGTAGAGACACAGGTACAGGTAGAGACAGGTACAGTACAGGTACAGGTAGACACAGGCACAGCACAGGTACAGGTAGAGACACAGATAGAGACACAGGTACAGGTAGAGACACAGGTACAGTACAGGTACAGGTAGAGACACAGGTACAGGTAGAGACAGGCACAGTAAAGCAAGGTAGAGACACAGCAGTACAGGTACAGGTAGGGACAGTAGAGAAACAGGCAGTAAAGGTACAGGTAGAGACACAGGTACCGGTAGGTTAAGTATACAGCTACAGTGCAGAATAGCAACCCAGAAATAAGTACAGTGCAGAGTACAGGTAGAGCACAGAACAGTGAACACACAGTTATGTGGGCAACATGCCGAGGCAGACATAGGCAAGCAGTCTGGAGTCTGACTCAGGCAGTACAGGCACACGCCAGACACCACTCAGGTACCACATCCAAGAATAAATGGACATGGGGAAAGGTGTCCTAGCCATCACTGCGTTCTTCAGGAACACACAGGAAACACAGGTACAGGTAGAGACACAGGAGAGACACAGGTACAGTACAGGTGCAGTAGTAGAGAGAGACACAGGTAGAGCATACAGTACAGGTAGAGACACAGACACAGGTACATAAGTATGTGCAGTGTAGAGAGACACAGGTAGGCAGTACAGGCAGAGACACAGACACAGGTGTACAGGTAGAGACACAGGGAGAGATACAGGTACACTCTACATGTGTATGTGTAGAGAGACACAGGTAGAGACACAGGTACAGGTAGAGACACAGACACAGGTACACTACATACAGGTAGAGAGACACAGGTAGAGACACAGGTACAAGTAGAGACATAGGTACAAGTAGAGACACAGACACAGGTACAGTAGAGGACACAGGTAGAGACACAGGTACACTACAGTACAGGTAGAGAGAGACACAGGTAGAGACATAGGTACAGGTAGAGACAGACACAGGCAGAAAATTACAGGTACAGGTAGAGAGAGGCAGGTAGAGAGACAGGCAGTAGAGACACAGGTAGAGACAGGTATACCATATGTGCAGGTAGAGAGAGACACAGGTAGAGACATAGTACAGGTAGAGACAGAGACAGTACACGTGCAGGTAGAGAGAGACACAGGTAGAGACAAGGTACAGGTAGAGAGACAGACACAGGTACAGTAGAGACAGGAGAGACACAGGTATACTGACATGCAGGTAGAGAGAGACACAGGTAGAGACATAGGTACAGGTAGAGAGACAGACACAGGTACAGGTAGAGAGACACAGGGAGAGCACAGATATATACACATGTGCAGAGAGAGACACAGGTAGAGACAGGGACACAGACACAGGTACACTACATGTGCAGGTAGAGAGAGACACAGGTAGAGACATAGGTACAGGTAGAGACACAGACACAGGTACACTACATGTGCAGGTAGAGAGAGACACAGGTAGAGACACAGACACAGGTACAGGTAGAGACACAGGGAGAGACACAGGTATACTACATGTGCAGGTAGAGAGAGACACAGGTAGAGACATAGGTACAGGTAGAGACACAGTAGAGACTCAGACACAGATATAGGTAGACCCACAGGTAGAGACACAGGTAGAAACACGGGTAGAGACACAGACACAGACACAGGTAGAGACACAGACACAGACACAGATTCAGGTAGAGACACAGACCCAAGTACAGGTAGAGACGCAGTTAAAGACACAGACACAGGTACAGGTAGAGAAACAGACACAGACACCGTTAGAGACACAGATAGAGACACAGGTACAGGTAGAGACACAGACACAAATACAGGTAGAGACACAGGTAGAGACACAGACACTGACACAGTCACAGATAGAAACAGAGACACACACACATAGACACAGGTAGAGACGCAGACACAGATACAGGTATAGACTTCAGGAAGGCCTTTGACCTTGTTGATTACTGCACTGTTATCAACAAGGCTATTGCACTAGGGCTGCCCACCAACCTGGTCTCATAGCTCACTGATTTCTTGAGTGGACGTCGCCAGGCAGTGAGGTATCAGGGCTTGGTCTCCACATTCCAACACCTCACCTGCGGTGTTCCCCAGGGGACCAAGATGTGACCACTGTGCTTCCTCATCCTGATCAACGACGCTCTATCGGACACTCCTCACAGGTGGAAGTACGTGGATGACTGCACTGTGGGGGTTTCAGTGGACAACACCGCACCAGACTACTCATGGCTACAAGGCACCCTGGACAGGCTACAGGCATGGACTACGGAGAACAAGGTCACCATCAACCACACCAAAACCGTAGTCATGCACATCAATACCGCCACCACTCCAGTGCAAGCCCCAGCAGTCACAGTGGGTGCCCATCCTCTCCAGCTGGTGCAGTCTGCCAAACTCCTGGGTGTAACTATAGACAACAAACTTGACTGGAAGGCCCATGTAAATAACACAGTCAAGGCAGCCTCGTACTGTCTCTACATGCTACGACGACTTAGGTCACTTGGGACACCCACGCCAGAGCTGAGGACCATCTACAACGCCTTTATTCTCCCCAAACTAATGTATGCGTCACCAGCCTGGTCGTCTTCTCTCAACTCCACCCAACAACGTCAGCTAGAGAAGGTACAGAAAAGGGCCTGCAGAATCATGCTTGGCGAAGAATACTCCGGCTACACCAACGCTCTCTCCACCCTGGAAATGCCATCCCTCAGTGACCTCCACCACCAAGCACTGGAAAGGTTTGGCAGTGGACTACTGCACCATCCTCGTCATCGCCACCTCCTGCCACCTGCAGTCCCCCACCCACCTCGAGCAGTCCGCCACTACAACAAAATTCAGCCCATAAGAGCCTGCACCGATAGATATAAGAACAGCACCATCCCATCTATTGTTAAAATAATAAACAACTCCTGATTTATGTACTGTACAGCCCTGTAAATGTATTCAATGCATATTGTATCATTATGTCTAAATCAAATGTAAGTCTGTATATTTTCAGCCACCGGCTGCAACTCTATTAATAAACCGTTTATTATTATTATTATTATTATTATTATTATTATTATTATTATTATTATTAGACACAGACACATATATAGGTAGAGACACAGGTAGAGACACAGACACAAATACAGGTAGAGACACAGACACAGACACAGATACAGGTAGAGACACAGATACAGGCAGAGACACAGACACAGATACAGGTACAGGTAGAGACACAGGTAGAGACACAGACACAGATACAGGCAGAGACACAGACACAGACACAGGTACAGGTAGAGACACAGGAAGAGAGACAGACACAGATACAGGTAGAGACACAGTCAAAGGAAGGTGACACAGACACAGATACAGGTAGAGACAGAGACACAGGTAAAAACACAGATAAAGGCAGAGACAGAGATACAGGTAGAGACACAGACACACACAGGTAGAGACACAGACACAGATACAGATACAGGTAGAGACGCAGACACGTACAGGTAGAGACACAGGTAGAGACACACAGATACAGGTAGAGACACAGACACAGACACAGGTAGAGACACAGACACAGACACAGGTAGAGACACAGACACAGATACGGGTAGAGACACAGGTAGAGACACAGACACAGATACAGGTAGAGACACAGGTAGAGACACAGACACATACAGGTAGAGACATAGACACAGATACAGGTAGAGACACAGGTAGAGACACAGACACAGACACAGACACAGATACAGGTATAGAAACAGACACAGATAAAGGTAGAGACACAGACACAGATATAAATCGAGACACAGACACAGATACAGGTAGAGACACAGACACAGGTAGAGACGCAGGTAGAGGCACAGGTAGTGACACAGGTAGAGACACAGATACAGGTAGAGACACAGGTACAGGTAGAGACACAGGAACAAACACAGGTACAGACAAAAACACAGACACAGGTACAGACAAAGACACAGGTACAGACACAGGTTCTTCTCTGGCTACCTGGAACCCATGATGGCAAAGATTTATGTGAATCGTGTTCAGTAAACTGCTGTTTAGATCGATGTAATGTACCCGTGTGTGTGTGTGTGTGTGTGTGTGTGTGTGTGTGTGTGTGTGTGTGTGTGTCAGTTCCAAGAGATTTCAAGCCCACAGATGAAGATAAAAAGACAGATAGACAGTACAGACAGGGAAGACAGGTCGAGCACAGACAGAGAACACAGACGAAGAACAGACGAAGAACAGATGAATATCACACGAGGAGAACACACAAGAGAACACAGACGAAGAACAGACGAAGAACACAGGCGAAGAACAGACGAAGAACAGATGAATATCACACGAGGAGAACACACAAGAGAACACAGACGAAGAACAGACGAAGAACACAGGCGAACAGGTGCTGTGAGAGGCGACAATGAATGGTAATGCAGGTGATGGTGAGGAAGGCTTACTCATGCCTACTGTGATTATACAGGTAATGACTCCGGTGTTGCACAGGAGGAGGAGGAGGAGGAGACGGTAGGGGAGGAGGGGGGGAGGAAGAGGAGGAGGGAGGAGAAGGAGGAGGGAGGAGAAGAAGAGGAGAAGGAGGGAAAGGAAGAGAAGAAGGAGGAGGGGAGGAAGAGGAGAAGGAGGAGGAGATGGACAAAGAGAGGAGAGGACGATAAGGATAAAGGACTAGAAGAAGAAAAAGGGGGGAGAGATGATGGAAGACAAGGAGGAGGGGAAGGATAAAGGAGAGGAAGTAGGGGAGAGAGAGGATTGACGAGAAGAGGAGAGGATAATGAAGATAAAGGACTAGAAGAAGAAGAGGAGGGGGAGGAGAAGGAAGAGGAAGAAGGGGAAGAGGAGGAGGCGAAGGAGGAGAAAGAGGAAGAGGAAGAGAGGTAGGAGGGAAAGGAGGGATGGGTCACTGGTGAGAAACATCTATTATTATGTTCTCTCTCTCTCTCTCTCTCTCTTTCTCTCTCTCTCTCTCTCCTTCTCTCTCTAACCACATTGAACAATCACAAGTAACATGATCGTCTTTTCCTAAGTCCGAGAGAGAGAGAGAGAGAGAGAGAGAGAGAGAGTCTTACAGATATTTCTTTAGCGGAGGAAAGAAAGTAAAAAAAAAACTCGTCCAGAAATTAATCCCCAATAATAAGAGAAAGGACAGGTATAATCTCATTAGGAAAGCCTTCTGCTGACTGCCCGGCCATGGACACCTCAGCCCCGTAAACAATCTTCATATCCTTGAAACGAACGACCTTAAACCTGGGTAGGAGGGAGAAATTATAGCAATATAAACACGCATGTCTTTGTGATGGCTGGGCGGCCGCGGTTCCCTGTTTGTGAAGACATAATTTTATTAATAGCGCCGCCACATAACTCAGCATAATTGTGATAATTTGGGTGTGTGGCCGGGCAATCAGGGAATGGCCAGAGGCTCCAAGCGTGAGTGTGGCCTGTCTACGTAACTCTTGCTGACTATGCTGCTGCTGCTGTTACTGTTGCTCCTTCTGCCTGCTGCTGCTGCTGCTGTTACTTTTGCTCCTTCTGCTGTTGCTTCTGCCTGCTGCTGCTGCTGCTGCATTTATTGCTGCCTAATGGTACTGTTGCATCTGATTTTCGCTATTTATTTCTTCTGCCTGCTGCTGCTGTTGTTGCTGCCTGCACTAACGTGAAGCTGGAGCTCTCCCTGGCTTTGTGTGTGTGAGAGAGAGAGAGAGAGCCTTCCACACACACACACACACACACAGTTCATCTCCCCTACACCATTACTCCTCCTCACATGTTGTCTTCACTAGTATTATTGTTGTCACCGTATAGTGTTAACCACCCCACCTCATCATCACCTGTCTTCTTAACCAATGTTTTCTCTGCCAGTAGTTGAAGTCGCCGCCACTACATAACAACAACACGATTTACCAGTCCCATAACTTCCTGGGTGATTCCGTAACTTGTGAGGTGATAACACAGGGAGTATTACGAGGAGGTGTACCGCAAGGGTGAAGCCTGTGACCCCAGTTGTTTTGTGTGTGTTTGTGGTTCAGATTACAGGCCGTCGAGCACACCTAATCTTACAGTGATACATGAATGAAGTTATATATACATAGATGCAGTGATAATACATTAACATTAATACAGGAATAGTCATGAGAGTTAGAATACAGTACAGTCATTATTAAATACGATATTCCACGATAGTTTTCCACGATAGTTCTACCTCGTACTTGTGCTATTAATGGCAATGTTTACACTGATAACTTCTGTCTTGTTGTGAGTGAAGTAATATGTCTAAAGTTTCTTTGTGTATAGGAATATAATGATCTGCAAGTGTAATTATGTACAGGTGAGGAGCTTAATCCCCTGGAGACAGACAGACGGACAGACAGACAGACTTGATAACTGTTGTGTAATATTAGGATTCTGAATTCTGAGTACCTGTAATTATATCTGTACCTGTACTTATTTATGTACTATCTGTATTTACATCTTTACCCGCACTGTATCTATGCTTGTACCCACACTATATCCGTACCCTCACTGTATCTTCACCCACACTGTAACATTCAGTACACTCGACCATCGGTAAGATTATTAGTCTTGGTGTTGCTGTTGTTGTATTGTTCTAGTGGTGTTGTATTTTCCTGTTGAGTTGTTGTTGTAGTTGTTGTTGTAGTTGGTGTTGTAGTTGGTGTTGGTGTTGGTGTTGGTGTTGTATTGTAGCGTTGTTGTGGTATGTGTGATGGTAATTGAATTATTAGTGTGTGAGTATGTGGCAGTGAGGCCTTGTGATACTGTAATGATAATAATAATAATAGTAATAATAATAATAATAATAATAATGTATGTATGTGAATTATTTGTGTATACTCGTATGTCGAAATGGGGTGCAGGACTCTCTCTCTCTCTCTCTCTCTCTCTCTCTCTCTCTCTCTCGCTTCACCTCCCCTCCTCTCCCTTTCCTTTCCTTTTCTTTCCTCACTCCTTCCTCCTTTTCTTACCCCCTTCACCCCCTCCACCCCCTTCCCCAGGTAACAGACGCCCCACAGATCCATCCTAACTATATAAAAAAGGTCTTCCACAAATCACTATCTCATCACTAATAGTTTTGTACCCCGCAGTAGATTGCAGCCATAAGCCATCAAACTCATCTTTCATTTTATCCCAATACCAATATGTGTTTCAGTTTATATACATATATACATTTTAACAACGTCAGGAGTGGAATGTTTATATGTCGTTATGGAGGAGAGGGTGAGGGGGGAGGGGTTGGGGGGGGTGAGGGTGAGGGGTGGAGGTGAGGGGGGAAGGGTTGGGGTAAGGAAGGGGGTAGAGGGGTTGGGGATGGGGTGTTGTATATGACAGGGACAGGTCATGAGGGAGGTAGGGAAGGGATGGGGGGAATGGGGGCTGATGGAGGGAAGGAAGGAGTAATGGGGAAGGGACAGAGGAAGGGAGGGAGGGAGGGACGAATGGAGGAAGGTAAGAGATGGGAGGGAATGGATTACAGGAAGGGAGGAAAAATGAAGGAAGGAAGGAAGGAGGAATGGGGAAGAGAGGGAGGAAAGGATGAGAGGGAGGAAGTGGGAGGAAAGAAGGAGGAGGAGGAGGGAGGGAGGGCTGGTCGCTACTGGAAAATGGAATCCAGATGTTGACAATGATTCCCCCACAGATTTGACGATTCCGCGGCCAAATTACACGTGTGGTGGCTGCGGTGAGCACGGAGGGTGGCCCAGGGTGAGTAGAATGAGGGAGAGGAGGGAGGAGGATGAGGGTGTTTTTAGGATGAGGGAGGAGGAGGGTGGGCCGGGTGAGGAGGAGGAGGGTGGGAGTTAGGGGTGAAAGAGAGTGGAGGGAGAGAGGGAGGGAGGAAGGAAGGTGTAAGAGGATGAGGGAGGAGGGGGGTCTGGCGAGGGAGGAGGGGATGGGCCAAGGTGAGGGAGAGGAGGATGAACTAGGTGAGGGAGGAGGAGAGAGACCAGAGAGAGAGAGAGAGAGAGAGAGAGACCCACTGCTAGTCCGTCCATTTAAAATCCTCGTGCAGCAACAAACTCCCCACTCCTCACTCCCTCCTCACTCCCTCCTCACTCCCTCACTCCATCCTCACTCCTCCCTCACCTCACTCCCTCCCTCACTCCCTCCCTCACTCCCTCATTCTCATAAAATAAAATGAAAACGAAACTATAAAAAAATAATAATAAAACACTAAAAGAAAATAGAAAAAAAAAAGATAATATAAGAAGATATTCGAAGCAAAATAAATGAAACAATTACTTGGCAGGGAGCAGTGAGAGGTCCCAAAGGGCATGTTCGACAGGAGGGGGAGAGACAGAGAGAGACAGAGAGAGACAGAGAGAGAGACTACCAGATTATCCAACGAGTCCCAAGTTGATTACTCTCCCTCTTTACACTAAGTCATTTGGGTGGAAATATCCTTATAACTTTATCAAATTACGGTAGATATTGAAGTGATTGACTCCACCATTTTGTTAAGGCTTGTGTGTGTGTGTGTGTGTGTGTGTGTGTGTGTGTGTGTGTGTTAGGTGATGGAGGTAGAGAGACCATGGACGACCGGGATTCATCTTAATATTTTGCCGACCTGCCACCCTCATCATTGACCTGCCGACCTGCTACCCTCATCATTGACCTGCCGACCTGTCTCATCATTGACCCTGCCGACCTGCCACCCTCATCATTGACCTGCCGACCTGTTCCTCATCACGAATCTGTGTCAGACCTGCCACCTCATCATTGACCTGCTGACCTGCTACCTCCTCACGCTGACCTGCCACCTGCCACCCCATCATTGACCTGCCGACCTGCTACCCCCATCATTGACCTGCCGACCTGCCACCCTCTTCACTGACCTGTCACCCCATCATTGACCTGCCGACCTGCCACCCTCATCACGCTGACCTGCCGACCCGTCACCCTCATCATTGACTCACACCTGCCACCCCCATCATTGACCTGCCGACCCGCCACACCATCATTGACCCGCCGACCTGCCACACCCTCATCATTGACCTGCCGACCTGCCACCCTCATCATTGACCTGCCGACCTGCCACCCCTTCACTGACCTGTCACCCCATCATTGACCCGCTGACCTGCTACCCCTCATCATTGACCCGCCGACCTGCTACCCTCATCATTGACCTGCTGACCACCTCTTCACTGACCTGTCACTCTCATCATTGGCCTGCCGACCTGCTACCTTCATCATTGACCCGCCAATCTGTCATTACCCTTCACCGACCTGCCGACCTGTCACCCTTTTCACCGGCCTGCCGACCTACCTCCTCTTTCACTGACCCACACCCTCATCATTGACCTGCTGTCCGCTACACCACCCTCATCATTGACCTGCCGACCTGCCACCCTCATCATTGACCTGCCGACATGCCACCCTCATCATTGATCTGCCAACCTGCCACCCCCTTCACTGACCTGCCGATCTGTCACCCTCTTCACTGACATGCCGACCTGCCACCCCCCAGTGTCATGACCTCGTGACAATTACAGGTTTAGTGACATAAACAAACAAATGATAAGTCAAATTGCTCCCAGTCTTAATGAGCCCCAGTACTGATGGCCTTCAGTTCTCATATTGGCGAAATACGAAGAAACAGACACAGACAGACAGACAGACAGAGTGTACGAGAGATAAAGAATGTTTGTTTACCTACTTCACCTGTAATCAGTTCTGTCGCACGATTACCTGGTCGCTTTGCCACCCAGATCACCCCCCCCCCACACACACCAACACCCCACACACACACATATTCTCTCGGCTCACCACGACCTCATCTGCATATTTGGTGAGAAGCTTCTGCACCATCCTCGACACCGGCTCCTACTTCCACCTGGGATCCCTCGTCAGAGAATTTAAGTTCGACACCACAACTGCATCCAGCCCATACGAACACGTACTGATCGTTATAAGAACAGCCCAGTCCCAACCATTGTAAAAATTATCAACAATTTGTAATCAACCAGTTTATTCACCCCCAGTCAATCTTACCTTTTTGCCCTTTAATATGACCGTCTCCCCATCTAGTTATTATATATCATATTTGTATCACTTATGTTACTTGTATATTATTCGTCAATCAAGTGACCCATTCCCCAATTATGTAACTGTATATTTTCAGCCTTCTGACTGCCATGCTCTTTCAGTAATCCGTTAATTATTATTATTATTATTATTATTATTATTATTATTATTATTATTATTATTATTACACCACACTCACACCACCAACACTTACACCTTTACAGTTGCAGAACTTCCCTTCCATACACAGTTATACACACACACACACACACACACACACACACACACAGTTACAGACATACATACATACACAGTTATATACACACACACACACGCACACACACACACAAAATCGACAAAACACCTCACTAACCACCATCATCACGAGAACCACAACAACAACAAAAGAAAAGAAAAAAGACACACACACACACACACACACACACAGGGACAGAACCAGAAAGCTTTTTCCTCGTCTTCCAACCCTCCACTCTTTTTCGCTACTAATCCCGAGCACAGACGAAGCAGCCAGCGACTTCAATTATTAACAAATTTGATAGGCCGGTAGTCCTCGAGGCAGGGAACATTAGTGAATTCTCAGGCAGCGATGGTGGTGGGGTGGTGGAGTGGTGGTGGTGGTGGGGATAGTGGTGGTGATGGTGATGGTGGTGGTGATGGTGGTGGTGGTGGTGGTGGTGATGGTGGTGGTGTGGTGGTGGTGGTAGTGGTGGTGGTGGTGATGATGATGTTGGTGGTGGTGGTGGTGGTTGTGGTGGTGGTGGTGGTGGGTGGTGGTGGTGGTGGTGGTGGGTGGTGGTGGTGGTAGTGGTGGTGGTGGTGAGGGTGGTGGTGGTGATGATGTTGGTAGTGGTGGTGGTGATGATGGGAGTGGTGGTGGTGGTGATGATGTTGGTAGTGGTGGTGATGATGATGGAGAGTGGTGGTGGTGGTGATGATGATGTTGGTGGTGGTGGTGATGATGGAGTGGTGGTGGTGGTGATGATGATGGTGGTGGTGATGATGATGATGGAGTGGTGGTGGTGGTGGTGAGTGGTGGTGGTGGTGGTTGTGGTGGTGGTGGTGGTGGTGGTGGTGGTGGTGAATTGGTTGAGTGGTTGGTGATGGTGGTGGTGTTGATGATGATGGTGGTGTGGTGGTGGTGGTGAGTGGTGATGGTGGTAGTGGTGGTGGTGATGATGATGTTGGTGGTGGTGGTGATGATGATGGTGTGTGGTGGTGGTGGTGATGAGTGATGGTGGTTGATGGTGGTGATGATGGTGGTGGTGGTGATGATGGTGGTGGTGATGGTGATGATGGTGATGGTGGTGATGGTGGTGGTGGTGATGATGGTGAGTGATGATGGTGGTAGTGGTGGTGATGGTGATGGTGGTGGTGTGATGGTGGTGGTGTGGTGGTGCATCCTTACACAGATACTTCAAAACTGGAAACCTTGTGTGGATAGTATAGGTAAAAAGAATAAATTGTCAATTATCACACACGTCTATACTGTTTCGATTCATTCTTGTAGTTTTATTATGACAGGTGTGTGTGTGTGTGTGTGTGTGTGTGTGTGTGTGTGTGTGTGTGTGTGTGTGTGTGTGTGTGTGTGTGCTAGCAGGTCAGGTGGTCCCTGAGGCAGACTGGAGCATTAGTGAAGTGGGACAGTCGACATCAGCTCAAGCTAGACTCCTGCTACCTCCTCCTCCTCCTTTTCCTCTTCTTCTTCTTCTTCCTCCTCCTCTTCCACCTCCCCTTCTTTTTCTTCATCTTCTTTTTCCTCCTCCTCCTCTTCCTTATCCTTCTCTTCTTCAGTCTTCGTCTTTCTCCTCATCCTCTTCTTCCTCCTCCTTCTCATTCCATCTACATACGTCCTTGGCTGACCTTGAAGATGATGTAACGATAACCACACACACACACACACACACGCACAGGTCCGTATCAGTCGCACAAACACACAAACGTTGCTGGTGGTGTCGTTTGTGCTTGTGTTGGTGAACGATACAAAAGTTGGAGACACTCAGTGAGGATGAGTGACGCGACGGGGTGAATGAGTGAGTGTCGGGCCTCAGTGCACCTGTGTCCGTGAAGGAGTGGCGAGTGTTAGGTTAATCCTCGAGGTACGGGGTGGAGAGGGTGAGGGTTGAGAGGGAGGGTGGAGAGGGAGGCGTGGAGGGAGGCGTGGAGGGAGGGATGGAGGGCGTGGAGGGAGGGTGGACAGGGAGGATGGAGGGAGGATGGAGAGGGAGGGTGGAGAGGAGGATGGAGAAGGAGGATGGAGACGGAGGGAGGATGGAGAGAGGGGGCGTGGGGGAGGATGGAGGGAGGGTGGAGAGGGAGGATGGAGAGGGAGGATGTGGAGAGGGAGGATGGACAGGGAGGATGGAGAGGGAGGATGGAGAGGGAGGGTGTAGGAGGCGGGTGGAGATCACAATGACACAATACTTTCACCTAACCTAACCTAACCTAACCTAACCTAACCCTTCCCCTTTCAGAACAAAGTGAAAATAACAATCGTGATTTTTCTTAATTAGTGAGTAGTAGAGGCTCAAGACGACGCTCTAACTACCTTTCACGTCATTAGTAGTATTTAGTTACTTCGTCCAGCACCAGATGAGGTGTGTGTGTGTGTGTGTGTGTGTGTGTGTGTGTGTGTGTGTGTGTGTGTGTGTGTCGTAGGTGTGATAAATTGGTCATCAGGAGACACGAGAGGTGGTGATGGCGTTGTCCCTTTAATAATGTTGATAAATAAAAGTTATCTGATTACACACACACACACCTACAGCCTCAACACGACAGGTAGGAGTAATTAAAGCCTTTTGGTTCATTTCTTATGTAATTTTACCTGGATTTACAGTCTTGATCTAACTCAGGTGAAGCTTATTAGTGTGCAGGCTGATGGTGGCCACCTTTACAGTGGCCACCTTACTCCAGTGACCACCTTACCCCCAGCGACCACCTTACTCCAGTGGCCACTTACTCAGTGACCCTTACTCCAGTGACCACCTTACTCCAGTGACCACCTTACTCCAGTGGCCACCTTACTCAGTGACCGCTTCCTCAGTGACCGCCTCCAGTGACCACCTTACTCCAGCCACCTTACTCCAGTGACCACCTTACTCCAGTGACCACCTTACTCCAGTGACCACCTTACTCCAGTGACCACCTTACTCAGTGACCACCTTACTCCAGTACCGCACTCCAGTGACCACCTTACTCAGTGACCACCTTACTCCAGTGACCACCTTACTCCAGTGACCACCTTACTCCAGAGACCACCTTACTCAGTGGCCACCTCCAGTGACCACCTTACTCCAGTGGCCACCTTACTCAGTGACCACCCCTCCAGTAACACCTTACTCCCAGTGACTACCTCCTCAGTGGCCACCTTACTCAGTGACCACCTTACTCCAGTGAGCCACCTACTCCAGTGGCCACCTTACTCCAGTGGCCACCTTACTCCAGTGACCACCTTACACCAGTACCCTTACTCCAGTGACCACCTTACTCCAGTGACCACCTTACTCAGTGACCCTTACTCAGTGACCACCTTACTCAGTGACCACCTTACTCAGGCCACCTTACTCCAGTGACCACCCCTCAGTGACCACCTTACTCCAGTGACCACCTTACTCCAGTGACCCTCCAGTGACCCCTTACTCCAGTGACCACCTTGCTCAGTGACCCCCTTACTCAGTGACCACCCCTTACTCAGTGACACCTTACTCCAGTGACCACCTTACTCCAGTGACCACCTTACTCCAGTGGCCACCTTACTCAGTGGCACCTTACTCCAGTACACGCCTCAGTGACCTTTCCTCAGTGACCACCTTACTCCAGTGACCACCTTACTCCAGTGACCACTCCAGTGGCCTGCTTACTCCAGTGGCCGCCTTACTCCATTGAGCCACCTTACTCAGTGACACCTTACTCCAGTGACCACCTTACTCCAGTGACCACCTTACTCCAGTGACCACCTTACTCAGTGACCACCTTGCTCCGACCACCTTACTCAGTGACCACCCTTACTCCAGTGACCACCTTACTCAGTGACCACCTCAGTGACCACCTTACTCCAGTGACCACCTTACTCCAGTGGCCACCTTACTCCAGTGACCACCTTACTCCAGTGGCCACCTTACTCCAGTGACCACCTTACTCCAACCCCCTACTCAGTGACCTACTCAGTGACCCCTCCCAGTGACCACCTTGCTCCAGTGACCACCTTACTCCAGTGGCCACCTGCTCAGTAGCACCCCTCCAGTGACCACCTTACTCCAGTAGCCACACTACTCCAGTGACCACACCCTCCAGTGACCACCCTCCAGTGACCACCTTACTCCAGTGACCACCTTACTCCAGTGACCACCTTGCTCAGTGACCACCTTACTCCAGTGACCACCTTACTCCAGTGACCACCTTACTCCAGTGACCACCTATGACCATACTCAGTGACCACCTTACTCAGTGACCTGCCCCAGTGACCACCTTACTCCAGGACCACCCTTGCTCCAGTGACCACCTTACTCAGTGACCACCTTTACTCCAGTGACCACCTTACTCGGTGACCACCTTACTCAGTGACCACCTTACTAGTGACCACCCCTGTGACCACCTTGCTCAGTGACCACCTTACTCAGTGACCTCAGTGACCACCTTACTCCAGCGACCACCTTCTCAGCGACCACCACTCCAGTGACCACCCGCACACTCCAGTGACCACCTTACTCCAGTGACCACCTCTCCAGTGACCACCTTACTCAGTAACCACCTTACTCAAGGACCACCATACTCCAGGACCACCATACTCCAGTGACCACCTTACTCAGTGACCACCTTATCCAGACACCTCCGGTGACCATAAGTGACACCTATACCACCTTACTTGCACCTTACTCAGTGGCCACCTTGCCAGTGTCCACCTTACTCCAGTGGACCACCTTACTCCAGTGATACCTTACTCCAGTGACCACCTTATCAGTGACCACCTTACTCCAGTGACCACCTTACTCCAGTGACCACCTTACTCAGTGCTACTCCAGTGACCACCTTACTCCAGTGACCACCTTGCTCCAGTGACCACCTTACTCCAGTGACCACCTTACTCCAGTGACCACCTTACTCCAGTGACCACCTTACTCCAGGTGACCACCTTACCGATGGCCACCTTCTCCAGTACCACCTTACTCCAGTGACCACCTTACTCAGTGACTCACCACTCAGTGACCACCTTGCTCCAGTGACCACCTTACTCCAGTGACCACCTTACTCCAGTGGCCACCACTCCAGTGACCACCTTACTCCAGTGACCACCTTACTCCAGTGCCACCCCTTACTCAGTGACCACCTTACTCCAGTGACCACCTCCAGCGACCACCTTACTCAGCGACCACCTCCAGCGACACCTCATGACCACCATACTCCAGTGACACCTTACTCAGTGACCACCTTACTCCAGTGACCACCTTACTCAGTGACCACCTTACTCCAGTGACCATACTCCAGTGACCACCTTACTCCAGTGACCACCTTACTCCAAGGACACCATACTCCAGGCCACCATACTCCAGTGACCACCTTGCTCCAGTGACCACCTTACTCAGTGACAGCCACCTTACTCAGTGACCTACCACCTCAGTGACCCTTACTCCAGTGACCTGCTCCAGTGACCACCTTACTCCAGTGACCACCTTACTCAGTGACCACCTTACTCCAGTGACCACCTTACTCAGTGACCACCTTACTCCAGTGCCCGCCTCCCAGGACACTACTCCGACCACCTTACTCAGTGACCACCTTCTAGTGACCACCTTACTCCAGTGACCACCTTACTCCAGTGACCACCTTACTCCAGTGACCACCTTACTCAGTGACCACCTTACTCCAGTGACCACCTACTCCAGTGACCACCTTACTCAGTGACCACCTTACTCCAGTGACCACGCCTCCAGTGACCACCTTACTCCAGCCACCTTACTCAGTGACCACCTTACTCAGTGGCCACCACTTTTCAGCCCACCTTACTCCAGTGGCCACCCTCCAGTAGCCGCCTCAGTGTCCACCTTACTCCAGTGACCACCTTACTCCAGTGACCACTTACTCAGTGACCACCTCCAGTGACCACCTTACTCCAGTGACCACCTTACTCCAGTGACCACCTCAGCTGACCACCTTACTCAGCGACCACCTCCACCCCAGCCACCTCCCAGTGACCACCTTACTCAAGAGACCACCTTACTCCAGAGACCACCCTCCAGTAGCCACCTCAGTAACCACCTTACTCCAGTGACCACCTTACTCCGACCACCTTACTCCAGCCACCACCTCCAGTAACTACCACTCCAGTGACCACCTTACTCCAGTGACCACCTCCAGTGACCACCTTACTCCAGTGCCACCCGCCAGTAGCCACCTCCAGTGACCACCTTACTCAGCGCCCACCTCCAGTAACCACACCAGTGACCACCTTACTCCAGCGACCACCTTACTCCAGCGACCACCTTACTCCAGCGACACGCCTCAGTGACCACCTTACTCCAGTGACCACCTTACTCCAGTGACCACCTTACTCAGTGACCACCTTATTCCAGTGACTACTCCAGTGACCACCCTCCGGTGACCTTACTCCAGTGACCACACTCCAGTGACCACCTTACTCCAGTGACCACCTTACTCCAGTGACCACCTACTCCAGTGACCACCTTACTCCGGTGACCACCTTACTCCAGTGACCACCTTACTCAAGGACCACCATACTCCAGTGACCACTTACTCCCAGTGACCACCTTACTCAGTGACCACCTTACTCCAGTACTTACTCCAGTGACCACCTCCAGTAACCACCTTACTCCAGTGACCACCTTACTCCAGTGACCACCTTACTCCAGCGACACCTTACTCAGCGACCACCTTACTCCAGTGACCACCTTACTCCATTGACCACCATACTCAGTGACCACCTCCAGTGACCACCTTACTCCAGTGACCACCTTACTCCAGTGACCACCTTACTCCGTGACCACCTTACTCCAGTGACCACCTTACTCCAGTGACCACCTTACTCCGTGACCACCATACTCAGTGACCACCTTACTCCAGCCAGCCACCTTACTCCAGTGACCACCTTACTCCGGACACCTTACTCCAGTGACCACCTTACTCCAGTGACCACCTTCTCCAGTGGCCACCTCCAGTGACACCTTACCAGTGACCACCTTACTCCAGTGACCACCTTACCAGTGACCACCTTACTCCAGACGCCTCCACCTTCCCACCAGCACCACCCCGGCACCACCACTCCAGTGACCACCTTACCAGTGACCACCCTCACTTACTCCAGTGACCACCTTACTCCAGTGGCCACCTTACTCCAGTGTACACTACTCCCAGTGACACCTTACTCAGTGACCACCTTACTCCAGTGACCACCCTCCAGTGACCACCTTACTCAGTGACCACGCCTCCCAGTGACCACCTTACTCCAGTGACCACCTTACTCCAGTGACCACCCCTTACTCCAGTGACCCCCCTTACTCCAGTGACCCTTACTCCAGTGACCCCCTTACTCCAGGCCACCTCCAGTGACCACCACCTTACTCCAGTGCCCCTTACTCCAAGTGACCCCTTGCCCCTTACTCCAGTGACCCCTTACTCCAGTGCACCTTACTCCAGTGACCACCTTACTCCAGTGACCACCTTACTCCAGTGACACCTTACTCCAGTGACCACTCCTCCAGTAGCCACCTTACTCCAGTGACCCCTTACTCCAGTGACCCCTACTCAGTGAGACCTACTCAGTGACCACCTTACTCCAGTGACCACCTTACTCCAGTGACCACCTTACTCCAGCCACCCTCCAGTGACCACCTTACTCAGTGGCCACCTTACTCCAGTGGCCACCTCCAAGTGACCACCTTACTCCAGTGACCACCTTACTCCAGTGACCACCTTACTCCGTGACCACCTTACTCCAGTGACCACCTTACTCCAGCCACAGTGACCACCTTACTCAGTGGCACCTCCAGTACCACTCCAGTGACCACACCCCAGCCACTCGACCACCTTACTCCGTGACCACCACTCAGTACCACCACTCCAGCCACCCTCACCCCTCATGCACCTCCAGCCACCTTCTCAGTGACCACTTGCTTACAGTGACCTTGCTCAGGTGGCCACCTTATAGTGGCCACCTTCTCAGTGACCACCTTACTCAGTGACCTCAAGTGACCACCTCCAGTGATGCCTCCAGTGACCACACCCTTACTCCAGTGACCACCTCCAGTGTATCAGTGACCACCTCCAGTGGCCACCTCCAGTGGCCACCTCAGCCTGACCACCTTACTCCAGTGACCCCATCTCAGGCCACCCCTCCCATGACCATGCTCAGGACCACCACTCAGTGCCTTCTCAGTGGCCACCTTATACCTCAGTGACCTCCCTACTCCAGTCCACCTCGTGACACCTTACTCCAGTGACCACCTTACTCCAGTGACCACCTTACTCCAGTGACCACCTTACTCAGTACCTTACTCCAGTGACCACCTTACTCAGTGACCACCTTATC
Organism: Homarus americanus; assembly: GCF_018991925.1. Taxonomy (NCBI): domain Eukaryota; kingdom Metazoa; phylum Arthropoda; class Malacostraca; order Decapoda; family Nephropidae; genus Homarus; species Homarus americanus. The sequence continues at coordinate 39,469 of NW_024751378.1, forward strand.
AGTGACCACCTTACTCCAGTGACCCCTTACTCCAGTGACCACCTTACTGACCTACCTTACTCCAGTGACCACACCTCAGTGACCACCTTCTCCAGTGACCACTTACTCAGTGACCACCTTACTCCAGTGACCACCTTACTCCAGTGACCACCTTACTCAGCCACCTCCAGTGACCACCTTACTCCAGTGACCACTTACTCAGTAGCCACACCTCCAGTGACCACCTTACTCAGGACCACCCTCCAGCCACCTTACTCCAGTGACCACCTTACTCGTGACGCCACCTTACTCCAGTGGCCACCCCATACTCCAGTGGCCCCCTCCACTCCAGTCCACCGCCAATGACCACCTTACCGACCACCTTACTCCAGTGACACCTTACTCCAGTGACCACCACTCCAGTGGCCACTTACCAGTGACCACCCTCCAGTGGCCACCCCATCCAGTGGCCACCTTACTCCAGTGCACCCTCTGATGGCCACACACGCCACTCCAGTGGCCACCTTACTCAGTGACCACTCTTACTCAGTGACCCCTTACTCAGTGACCACCTTACTCCAGTGGCCTTACTCAGTGCACTTACTCCAGTGACCATACTCGTGTTACTCCAGTGACCACCTTATAGTGACCACCTTACTCAGGGAGCCTACCTCACCTCCTCTTGACTCCAGTGACCACCTTACTCCAGTGGACCTTACCCTCCCAGTGACCACCTTACTCCAGTGACCACTTACTCCAGTGACCACCTCCAGGCCTCAGTGTACCTTACTCAGTGACCACCAGTGCCTCCAGTGACCATCTTACTCCAGTAGATCTTACTCCAGTGCACCTTACTCCAGTGACCACCTTACTCAGTGACCACACCTTTCCAGTGACCACCTCCAGTGACACTTACTCCAGTGAGCCAATCCAGGTTCTTACTCCAGTGACCACACCTGCCAGTGGACCACCTTACTCCAGTGGCCTCCAGTGACCACCTTACTCCAGTGACCACCTTACTCAGTGGCCACCTTACTCCAGTGGCCCTGCCTCCAGTGCACCTTACTCAGTGCACCTTACTCCAGTGACCCACCCCTCCAGTGACCTTACTCCAGTGACCACCTTACTCCAGGGACCACCTTACTCAGTACCTTACTCAACCACCTCCAGTGACCACCTTACTCAGTGACCACCTTACTCAGTGACCACCTTACTCCAGTGACACCTTACTCAGTGACCACCTTACTCCAGTGACCACCTTACTCCAGTGACCACCTTACTCCAGTGACCACCTTACTCCAGGGACCACCTTACTCCAGGGCCACCTTACTCCAGTGACCACCCTACTCCCAGTGACCACCCCCACTCCAGTGACCACCTTACTCCAGTGACCACCTTCTCAGGGACCTTACTCCAGTGACCTCCTCCAGGACCACTTTACTCCAGTGACCACCTCAGTGACTGCTCCAGTGACCACCTCTCCGTGACCACCTTACTCCAGTGACCACCTTACTCCAGGGACCCTCCTCCAGTGACCACCTTACTCCGGGACCACTTTACTCCAGTGACCACCTTACTCCAGTGACCACCTTACTCCAGTGACCACCTTACTCCAAGGACCACCTTACTCCAGTGACCACCTTACTCAGGGACCCCTTTACTCAGTGACCACCTTACTCCAGTGACCACCTTACTCCAGTGACCACCTTACTCCAGTGACCACCTTACTCCAGGGATTACCTGACACTATTTCATGTTTGCGGTCTACCTTCCCTATGCAGGCTCAAGTTTTATCTCTATGTGTGAAGGTTTATCTCTATGTCTCCAGGCTTATCTCTATTTCCCGAAGCTTATCTCTATGTCTCGTGGTTTATCTATATGTCTCGAGGCTTATCTCTATGTCTCGAGGCTTATCTCTATGTCTCGTGGTTTATCTCTATTTCCCGAAGCTTATCTCTGTCTCGTGGTTTATTGCTGTGTCTCGAGGCTTATTTCTATGTCTCGAGGCTAATCTCTATGTCTCGAGGCTAATCTCTATGTCTCGAGGCTTATCTCCATGTCTCGTGGTTTATCTCTGTCTCGTGGTTTATCTCTGTCTCGTGGTTTATCTCTGTCTCGTGGTTTATCTGTATGTCTCCATGTTTATCTCTATGTCTTGTGGCTTATCTCTGTCTCGTGGTTTATCTCTAGTCTCAGGCTTATCTGTATTTCTCGTGGTTTATCTCTGTCTCGTGGTTTATCTCTATGTCTCCATGTTTATCTCTATGTCTTGTGGCTTATCTCTATGTCTCGTGGTTTATCTCCATGTCTCGAGGCTTATCTATATTTCTCGTGGTTTATCTCTGTCTCGTGGTTTATCTCTATGTCTCGTGGTTTATCTCTGTCTCGTGGTTTATCTGTATGTCCTCGTAGTTTATCTCTGTCTCGTGGTTTATCTCTGTCTCGTGGTTTATCTTTGTCTTGTGGCTTATCTCTATGTCTCGTGGTTTATCTCTGTCTCGTGGTTTATCTGTATGTCTCGTAGTTTATCTCTGTCTCGTGGATTATCTCTCTGTCTCGTGGTTTATCTTTGTCTTGTGGCTTATCTCTGTCTCGTGGTTTATCTCTATGTCTTGTGGCTTATCTCTGTCTCGTGGTTTATCTCTGTCTTGTGGCTTATCTTTTTCTCGTGGTTTATCTCTTTTGGTTTATCTCTTTGTTTATCTCTGTCTCGTGGTTTATCTCTATGTCTCGTGGTTTATCTCTATGTCTCGTGGTTTATCTCTGTCTCGTGGTTTATCTGTATGTCTCGTAGTTTATCTCTGTCTCGTGGTTTATCTCTCTGTCTCGTGTCTTATCTTTGTCTTGTGGCTTATCTCTGTGTCGTGGTTTATCTCTATGTCTTGTGGCTTATCTCTATGTCTCGTGGTTTTTCTGTCTCGTGGTTTATCTCATGTCTCGTGGTTTATCTCTTTGTGTCGTGGTTTATCTCTGGTCGTGGTTTATCTCTGTGTCGTGGTTTATCTCTATGTCTTGTGGCTTATCTCTATGTCTCGTGGTTTTTCTGTCTCGTGGTTTATCTCTATGTCTCGTGGTTTATCTGTCTCGTGGTTTATCTCATGTCTCGTGGTTTATCTCTGTCTCGTGGTTTATCTCTTCTCGTGGTTTATCTCTGTCTCGTGGTTTATCTCTATGTCTCGTGGCTTAACTCTACGTCTCATGGTTTATCTCTATGTCGCCACAAACATCACTCTTGCTCCAAACACCCGCCACAAACATCACTCTTGCTCCTAACACCCGCCACAAACATCACTCTTGCTCCTAACACACGCCACAAACATCACTCTTGCCCTCACACCAACACACGCCGTACAAACAATATAATGAGCTTCCCAGAACTCGGAGCAAGTCTCTCCTGGTATTTTGAGTCTAGGTGAGTTCCCCTTCCTTTGTAATGACTTCAATTTCCGTTTTCTTTTCGTTCTGCCTCTCGTTTTTCCTGGAGCTAATTGTTCATTTATATTTTGTTCTCTGTTCTTTCTACACTGGTTAACCATTACTCCGGAACACGATCTGCAAGTTGATTAACATCCAGGTTCCTAATTACTGCTGGGTAGACGGAGGCAAATATGCGTAAAGAAACTTGCCCATAGTTTCACCCTGCCCGGGGTCGAGCCTGGTACACTCAAGCGAGGCGAGCATGCTCACTATTACAGGTCTCCATACATACATACATACATATATACAAACATACATGCATACATACATCAAATTTAAGAAAAAAATAATAATACCAAAGAAATAGCAATTCAAAACAAGTTATACATCACCACATACAGTATGTATTATGTATACTAACATATATATTCATAACTGACGCGGCCACAACAAGTTATACATCACCACACATATATATACTAACATACATATACATACGTAACTGACGCGGCCAGAGCTGTGATCCCTTTAGAAAATCTGTAGACGTAATGTGGTAGAAAAAGATCAAGGATATTATACCGTAAGGACCGCACCCCTCACTCCCTCACTCCCGCACCCCTCCTCCCTCCCCCTCCTCCTCACCTCTCACCCCTCCTCCTCACTACCTCCTCCCTCTCCCCTAATACTGTGAGACCCGGCAGGTGTTGTGGGTGTTGGGCGGTGTTGGTGTTAAGGGTGTTAGCGCATGTTTTGGTGTTGAGGGTGTTGGCGCATGTGTTAGTGTTGGCGCATGTATTAGTGTTGGGGCGTGTGTTGGTGTTGCGGGATGTGTTGGTGTTGCGGTGTTTGTTGGTGTTGCGGTGTTTGTTGGTGTTGGGGCGTGAGTTAGTGTTGGGGCGTGTGTTGGTGTTGGTGTTGGTGTTGGGTCGTGTGTTGGTGTTGGGACGTGTGTTGGAGTGTTAGGACGTGTGTTGTTGTTGGGACGTGTGTTGGTGTTGGGGCGTGTGTTGAGTATTTAGGGCATTAATGTTGGTGTTAGGGCGTGTGTTGGTGTTAGGGCGTGTGTTGGTGTTGGGGTGTGTTTATGTTGGGGCGTGTGTGTTGGTATTTGGGGCGATATGTTGAGTGTTAGGGGTGTGTTGAGTGTTAAGGTCGTGTGTTGGTGTTGGGTCGTTTGTTGGTGTTGGGGCGTGTGTTGGTGTTGGGACGTGTGTGTTGTTAGGGCGTGTGTGTTGGTGTTGGGTCGTGTGTTGGTGTTGGGACGTGTGTGTTGGTGTTGGGACGTGTGTTGTTGTTGGTCGTGTGTTGGTGTTGGGTCGTGTTGGTGTTAGGACGTGTGTTGGTGTTGGGGTGTGTGTTGGTGTTGGGACCGTATGTTGGTGTTGGGGCGATGTGTTGGAGTATTTGGGGCGTGTGTTATTGTTGTTGGTCGTGTGTTGGTGTTAGGACGTGTGTTGGTGTTGGGACGTGTGTTGGTGTTGGGGCGTGTGTTGGTGTTGGGACGTGTGTGTGTGTTGGTGTTGGGGCGTGTGTTGGTGTTGGGACATTAATGTTGGTGTTGGGGCGTGTGTTGGTGTTGGGGCGTGTGTTGGTGTTGGGGCGTGTGTTGGTGTTAGGGCGTGTGTTGTGATGTTAGGCGATATGTTGAATTGTTGGGACGATATGTTGGTGTTGGGACGATATGTTGGTGTTGGGGCGTGTGTTGTTGTTGGTCGTGTGTGTGTTGGTGTTAGGACGTGTCTGTTGGTGTTGGGTCCGTGTGTTGGTGTTAGGACGTGTGTGTTGGGTGTGTGTTGGTGTTGGGGTGTGTGTTGGTGTTGGGACGTGTGTTGGTGTTGGGACGTGTGTTGGCGTTGGGTCGTGTGTTGGTGTTGGGGCGTGTGTGTTTGGTGTTGGGACGTGTGTTAGTGTTGGGACGTGTGTTGGTGTTAGGGCGTGTGTTGTGGGACGTGTGTGGGGCGTGTGTTGGTGTTGGGTCGTGTGTTGGTGTTGGGGCGTGTGTGTTGGCGAGGGTGTTGGGGCGTGTGTGTTGGTGTTGGGGTGTGTGTTGGTGTTGGGGTGTGTGTGTGTTGGTGTTGGGGTGTGTGTTGGTGTTAGGACGTGTGTGTTGGTGTTGGGTCGTGTGTTGGTGTTGGGGTGTGTGTTGGTGTGGGGCGTGTGTGTTGGTGTTGGGTCGTGTGTTGGTGTTAAGGTCGTGTGTTGGTGTTAGGGCGTGTGTTGGTGTTGGGTCGTGTGTTGGTGTTGGGGTGTGTGGCGTTGTTGGGGTGTGTGTTGGTGTTAGGTCGTGTGTGTTGGTGTTGGGGTGTGTGTGTTGTGGTGTTGGGGTGTGTGTTGGTGTTGGGTCGTGTGTTGGTGTTGGGGTGTGTGTTGGTGTTAGGACGTGTGTTGGTGTTGGGTCGTGTGTTGGTGTGGGGTGTATGTTGGGTGTTGGGGCGTGTGTTGGTGTTGGGAGGGTGTGTGTTGGGTGTTGGGACGATAATGTTGGTGTTTAAGGGTGTGTGTTGGTGTTAGGACGATGTGTTGGTGTTGGGGCGTGTGTTGGTGTTGGGGTGTGTGTTGGTGTTAGGTCGTGTGTTGGTGTTAGGACGTGTGTTGGTGTTGGGACGTGTGTTGGTGTTAGGTCGTGTGTTGGTGTTGGGACGTGTGTTGGTGTTGGGGTGTGTGTTGAGTGTTGGGGTGTGTGTTGGTGTTAGGGTGTGTGTTTGGTGTTAAGGGCGTGTGTGTTGAGTGTTGAGGTGTGTGTTAGTGTTAGGGCGTGTGTTGGTGTTGCAGGGCGTGTGTGTTGGTGTTGGGGTGGTATGTTGGTGTTGGGTCGTGGGTGTTGGGGTGTGTGTTGGTGTTGGGGCGTGTGTGTGTTGAGATGTTGGGTCGTGTGTTGTTGGTGTTAGGACGTGATGTGTTGGTGTTGGGGTGTGTGTGTTGGTGTTGGGGCGTGTGTTGGTGTTAGGACGTGTGTTGGTGTTGGGACGTGTGTTGGTGTTGGGGCGTGTGTTGGTGTTGGGGTGTGTGTTGGTGTTGGGGTGTGTGTGTTGGTGTTGGTGTGTGTTAGTGTTAGGTCGTGTGTTGGTGTTGGGACGTGTTGTTGAGTGTTGGGGCGTGTGTTGATGTTGGGGCGTGTGTTGAGTGTTAGGACGTGTGTTGGTGTTGGGGCGTGTGTTGGGTGTTAGGGGCGTGTGTTGAGTGTTGGACGTGTGTTGGTGTTGCAGGACGTGTGTTGGTGTTGGGGTGTGTGTTGGTGTTGGGGCGTGTGTTGGTGTTAGGGTGTGTTGGTGTTGGGGGTGTGTGTTGGTGTTGTGGCGTGTGTTGGTGTTAGGGGTGTGTGTTGGTGTTAGGGCGTGTTGGTGGGTGTGTGTTGGTGTTGGGGTGTGTGTTGGTGTTGTGGCGTGTGTTGGGTGTTGGGGTGTGTGTTGGTGGGGTGTGTGTTGGTGATGGGGTGTGTGTTGAGTGTTAGGTCGTGTGTTAGTGTTGGGGTGTGTTGGTGTTAGGGGTGTGTGTTGGGTGTTGGGGTGTGTGTTGGTGTTGGGGTGTGTGTTGGTGTTGGGGTGTGTGTTGGTGTTGGGGTGTGTGTTGGGTGTTGGGGTGTGTGTTGGTGTTGGGACGTGTGTTGGTGTTGGGGTGTGTGTTGGTGTTGGGGCGTGTGTTGGTGTTGGGGTGTGTGTTGGTGTTGGGTCGTGTGTTGGTGTTAGGACGTGTGTTGGGTGTTGGGGTGTGTGTTGGTGTTGGGGCGTGTGTGTGTTGGTGTTGGGACGTGTTGGTGGGCTGGGGTGTGTGTTGGTGGTGGGACGTGTGTTGGTGTTGGGGTGTGTGTTGAGGTGCTGGTCGTGTGTTGGGTGTTAGGGGGTGTGTGTTGGTGTTGGGGTGTGTGTTGGTGTTAGATTAGATGTGTTGGTGTTGGGACGTGTGTTGTGGTGTTGGGTCGTGTGTGTTGGTGTTGGGACGTGTGTTGGTGGGTCGTGTGTTGGTGTTGGGACGTGTGTTGGTGTTGGGACGTGTGCTGGTGTTGGGACGATGTGTTGGTGTTGGGACGTGTTGGTGTTGGGGGTGTGTGTTGGTGTGGGACGTGTGTTGGTGTTGGGACGTGTGTTGGTGTTGGGGTGTGTGTTGGTGGTGGTGGGACGTGTGTTGGTGTTGGGGTGTGTGTTGGTGCTGATCGTGTGTTGGTGTTAGGGTGTGTGTTGGTGTTGGGGTGTGTGTTGGTGTTGGGTCGTGTGTTGGTGTTGGGACGTGTGTTGGTGTTGGGTCGTGTGTTGGGTGGTGGGACGTGTGTTGGTGTTGGGACGTGTGTGCTGGTGTTTGGGACGTGTGTTGGTGTTGGGACGTGTGTGTGTTGGTGTTGGGGTGTGTGTTGGTGTTGGGACGTGTGTTGGTGTTGGGGTGTGTGTTGGTGTTGGGACGTGTGTTGGTGTTGGGGTGTGTGTTTAGTGCCTGGTCGTGTGTTGGTGTTGGGGTGTGTGTTGGTGTTGGGGTGTGTGTGTGTTGTTGGTGTTGGGTGGGTATTTGGGTGTTGGGACGTGTGTTGGTGTTGGGGTGTGTGTTGGTGCTAGTCGTGTGTTGGTGTTAGGGTGTGTGTGTGTTGGTGTTGGGGTGTGTTGGTGTTGGGTCCGTGTGTTGGGTGTTGGGACGTGTGTTGGTGTTGGGGCGTGTGTTGGTGTTGGGACGTGTGTTTGGTGGGACGTGTGTTGGTGTTGGGGCGTGTGTGTTGGTGTTGGGGCGTGTGTTGGTGTTGGGGCGTGTGTTGGTGTTGGGACGTGTGTTGGTGTTGGGGTGTGTGTTGGTGCTGGTCGTGTGTTGGTGTTGGGGTGTGTGTTGGTGTTGGGGTGTATGTTGGTGTTGGGTCGTGTGTTGGTGTTGGGACGTGTGTTGGTGTTGGGGCGTGTGTTGGTGTTGGGTCGTGTCCGTGGTGGTGGGACGTGTGTTGGTGTTGGGGTGTGTGTTGGTGCTGGTGGTCGTGTGTTGGTGTTGGGGTGTGTGTTGGTGTTGGGTCGTGTGTGTGTTGGTGTTGGGGTGTGGTGGTGTTGGGGTGTGTGTTGGTGTTGGGGTGTGTGTTGGTGTTGGGGCGTGTGTTGGTGTTGGGGTGTGTGTTGGTGTTGGGGTGTGTGTGTTGGTGTTGGGTCGTGTGTTGGTGTTGGGGTGTGTGTTGGTGTTGGTGTGTGTTGGTGTTGGGGTGTCTTGGGTGTTGGGGTGTGTGTGTGTTGGTGTTGGGTCGTGTGTTGGTGTTGGGGTGTGTGTTGGGTGTTGGGGTGTGTGTGTTGGTGTTGGGGTGTGTGTTGGTGTTAGGGCCGTGTGTTGGTGTTGGGGTGTGTTGGTGTTGGGGTGTGTGTTGGTGTTGGGGTGTGTGTGTTGGTGTTGGGGTGTGTGTTGGGTGTGCAGGGTGTGTGTTGGTGTTGTTGGGGTGTGTGTTTGGTGTTGGGGTGTGTTGGTGTTGGGGCGTGTGTTGGGTGTTGGGGCGTGTTGGTGTTAGGGGTGTGTGTTGGTGTTGGGGTGTGTGTTGTGGTGTTGGGGTGTGTTGGGTGTTGGGGTGTGTGTTGGTGTTGGGGTGTGTGTGTTGGTGTTGGGGTGTGTGTTGGTGTTAGGTGTGTGTTGGTGTTGCGGGGCGTGTGTTGGTGTTGGGGTGTGTGTTGGTGTTGGGGTGTGTGTTGGTGTTGGGGCGTGTGTTGGTGTTGGGTCGTGTGTTGGTGTTTAGGTGTATTTGGTGTTGGGGTGTGTGTTGGTGTTGGGGCGTGTGTTGGTGTTGGGGCGTGTGTGTTGGTGTTGGGGTGTGTGTTGGTGTTGGGGTGTGTGTTGGTGTTGGGGTGTGTGTTGGTGTTGGGTCGTGTGTTGGTGTTGGGGTGTGTGTTGGTGTTGGGGTGTGTTGGTGGTGGGGCGTGTGGTTGGGTCGTGTGTTGGTGTTGGGGTGTGTGTTGGGTGTTGGGGTGTGTGTGTGTGTTGGTGTTACAGGGTGTGTGTTGGTGTTGGGTGTGTGTTGGTGTTGGGGCGTGTGTTGGTGTTGGGGTGTGTGTTGGTGTTGGGGTGTGTGTTGGTGTTGGGGTGTGTGTTGGTGTTGGGGCGTGTGTTGGTGCGGGGTGTGTGTTGGTGTTGGGGTGTGTGTGTTGAGATTGTTGGGGTCGTGTATTTGGTGTTGGGGTGTGTATTTGGTGTTGGGGTGTGTGTGTTGGTGTTGGGGTGTGTGTTGGTGTTGGGTCGTGTGTTAGTGGTGTGTGTGTTAGTGTTAGGACGTGTGTTGGTGGGGTGTGTGTTGGTGTGGGGTGTGTGTGTTGGGTGTTGGGGTGTGTGTTGGTGTTGGGGTGTGTGTTGTTGCTGGGGTGTGTGTGTGTTGGTGTTGCAGGGTGTGTTGGTGTTAGGACGATGTGTTGGTGTTAGGACGTGTGTTGGTGTTTAGGGTGTGTGTTGGTGTTTAGGGTGTGTGTTGGTGTTGGGGTGTGTGTGTGGTGTTGGGGTGTGTGTTGGTGTTGGGGTGTGTATTTGGGTATTTACTGGGGTGTGTGTTGGTGTTGGGGTGTGTGTTGGTGTTGGGTCGTGTGGTGCTGGTCGTGTTGGTGTTAGGGTGTGTGTGTTGGGTGTTGGGGTGTGTGATGGGGTAGGACGTGTGTTGGTGTTGGGACGTGTGTTGGTGTTGGGGTGTGTGTTGTTGGTGTTAGGACGTGTGTTGGTGTTGGGGCGTGTGTTGGTGCTGGTCGTGTGTGTTGGGTGGGCTGGGGTGTGTGTTGGGACGTGTGTGTTGGGTGGGTGTGTGTTGGTGTTGGGGCGTGTCTATTTGGTGTTGGTGTGTGTGTTGGTGTTGGGGTGTGTGTTGGTGTTGGGGTGTGTTGGTGTTGGGGTGTGTGTTGGTGTTGCAGGCGTGTGTTGGTGTTAGGGTGTGTGTGTTGGGTATTTGGGGTGTGTGTTGGGTGTGCGGTGTGTGTTGGTGTTAGGGTGTGTGTGTTGGTGTTAGGACGTGTGTTGGTGTTAGGGGTGTGTGTGTGTTGGTGTTAGGGTGTGTTGGTGTTGGGGTGTGTGTTTGGTGTTGGGGTGTGTGTTGGTGTTGGGGTGTGTGTTGGGTGTTGGGGTGTGTGTTGGTGTTGGGGTGTGTGTTGTTGGTGTTGGGGGTGTGTTGGTGTTGGGACGTGTGTTGGTGTTGGGGTGTGTGTGTTGGTGTTGGGGTGTGTGTTGGTGTTGGGGTGTGTGTTGGTGTTGGGGTGTGTGTTGGTGTTGGGCGTGTGTTGGTGTTGGGACGTGTGTTGGTGTTGGGGTGTGTGTTGGTGTTAGGGTGTGTTGGTGTTGGGTCATTAATGTTGGTGTTAGGGTGTGTTGGTGTTGGGGCGTGTGTGTTGGTGTTGGGGTGTGTGTTGGTGTTGGGGTGTGTGTTGGTGTTGGGGTGTGTGTTGGGTGTTGGGGCGTGATGTGTTGGTGTTGGGGTGTGTGTGTTGGTGTTGGGGTGTGTGTTGGTGTTGTGGCGTGTGTTGGGTGTTGGGGTGTGTGTGTTGTTGGTGTTGGGGTGTGTGTTGGTGTTGCAGGTGTGTGTGTTGGTGTTGGGGTGTGTGTGTTGGTGTTGGGGTGTGTGTTGGTGTTGGGTGTGTGTTGGTGCTGGTCGTGTGTGTTGGTGTTGGGGTGTGTGTTGTGGGTGTTGGGTGTGTGTTGGTGTTGGGTCGTGTGTTGGTGTGGGGTGTGTGTTGGTGTTGGGGTGTGTGTTGGTGTTGGGGCGTGTGTTGGGTGGGGTGTGTGTTGGGTGTTGGGACGTGTGTTTGGTGTTGGGGTGTGTGTTGGTGTTGGGGTGTGTTGGTGTTGGGGTGTGTGTTGGTGTTAGGTGTGTCTGTTGGGTGTTGGGGTGTGTGTTGGTCCCAGGTCGTGTGTTGGTGTTTGCATGGCGTGTGTTGGTGTTGTGGCGTGTGTTGTTGGTGTTGGGGTGTGTGTTGGGTGTTGGGGTGTGTTGGTGGGGTGTGTGTTGGTGTTGGGGTGTGTGTGTTGGTGGGTCGATGTTGGTGTTAGGGTGTGTGGGTGTTGGGGTGTGTGTTGGTGTTGGGACGTGTGTTGGTGTTGGGGTGTGTGTTGGTGTTGGGTGTGTGTTGGTGTTGGGGTGTGTGTTGGTGTTGGGGTGTGTGTTGGTGGTGTTGGGACGTGTGTTGGTGTTGGGTGTGTGTTGGTGTTGGGGTGTGTGTTGGTGTTGGGGTGTGTGTTGGTGTTGGGGTGTGTGTTGGGGTGTGTGTTGGTGTTGGGGTGTGTGTGTTGGTGTTTAGGGTGTGTGGTGTTGGGGTGTGTGTTGGTGTTGGGGTGTGTGTGTTGGGTATTGGGTGTGTGTTGGTGTTGTGGCGTGTGTTGGTGTTGGGACGTGTGTTGGTGTTGGGGTGTGTGTGTTGGTGTTGGGGTGTGTGTTGGTGTTGGGGTGTGTGTTGGGTGTTGGGGTGTGTGTTGGTGTTGGGGCGTGTGTTGGTGTTGGGGTGTGTGTTGGTGTTGGGGTCGTGTGTTGGTGTTATGGCGTGTTGGTGTTGGGGTGTCATGTTGGTGTTGGGGTGTGTGTTGGGTGTTGTAGGGGTGTGTGTTGGTGTTGGGGTGTGTGTTGGTGTTGGGGCGTGTGTTGGTGTTGGGGTGTGTGTTGGTGTTAGGTGTGTTGGGTGTTATGTATTTGGTGTTGGGGTGTGTGTGGTGTTAGGGTGTGTGTTAGTGTGTGGGGTGTGTGTTTGGTGTTGGGGTGTGTGTTGGTGTTGGGTCGTGTGGGTGTTTAGGGTGTGTGTTGTTGGTGTGGGGTGTGTTGGTGTTAGGACGTGTGTTGGTGTTGGGGTGTGTGTTGGTGTTGGGGTGTGTGTTGGTGTTGGGGTGTGTGTTTGGTGTTAGGGTGTGTGTTGGTGTTGGGTGTGTGTGTTGGTGTTGGGGTGTGTGTGGTGTTGGGGTGTGTGGTGGTGTTGGGACGTGTGTTGGTGTTTGGGTGTGTGTTGGTGTTGGGGTGTGTGTTGGTGTTAGGGTGTGTGTTGGTGTTGGGTGTTGGTGTTAGGGTGTCCATATTCTTGGTGTTAGGGTGTGTGTTGGTGTTGGGGTGTGTGTGTTGGTGTTGGGGCGTGTGTTGGTGTTGGGGTGTGTTGGGTGTTGGGGTGTGTGTTGGTGTTGTGGCGTGTGTTGGTGTTGGGGTGTGTGTTGGTGTTGGGGCGTGTGTTGGTGTTGGGGTGTGTTGGTGTTGGGGTGTGTGTTGGTGTTGTGGCGTGTGTTGGTGTGGGTGTGTGTTGGGTGTTGGGGTGTGTTGGTGTTTGGGGGTGTGTGTTGGTGTTGGGGTGTGTGTTGGTGTTGGGTCGATGTGTTGGTGTTGGGTATCCATTGGTGTTGGGGTGTGTTAGTGTTGGGGTGTGTTTGGGTGTTTGGGACATGTATTTGGTGTTAGGGGCGTGTTAGGTGTTAGGGTGTGTTGAGTGTTAGGACGATGTGTGGTGTTGGGTGTGTGTTGGTGTTGGGGTGTGTGTTGGTGTGGGGTGTGTGTTGGTGTTGGGGTGTGTGTTGGTGTTGGGTCGTGTGTGTTGGTGTTGGGGCGTGTGTTGAGGGTGTTGGGGCGTGTGTTTGAATTAGGACGTATGTTGAGTGTTAGATTCAATGCTTCATTTGGTGTTGGGGCGTGTGTTGGGTGATTTAGGGTGTGTGTTTGGTGTTGGGGGTCGTGTGTTGGTGTTGGGGCGTGTGGTGGTGTTAGGGCGTGTGTTGGTGTTAGGTGTGTGTTGGTGTTAGGTCGTGTGTTGGTGTTGGGGCGTGTTGGTGTGGGGCGTGTGGTGTTCGTGTGTTGGTGGGTCGTGTGTTAGTGTTGGGGCGTGTGTGTGTTGGTGGGACGTGTGTTGGGTGTTGGGGCGATGTGTGGGTGTTGGGGCGTGTGTTGGTGTTGGGGCGTGTGTTGGTGTTGGGGCGTATGTTGGTGTTGGGTCGTGTGTTGGTGTTAGGTGCTGTTGGTATTGGGTCGTGTTGGTGTTGGAGTCGTATGTTGGTGTTGGGTCGTGTGTTGGTGTTGGGACGTGTGTTGGGTGTTGGGGTGTGTGTTGGTGTTGGGTCGTGTGTTGGTGTTGGGGTGTGTGTGTTGGTGTTGGGTCGTGTGTTGGTGTTGGGGTGTGTGTTGGTGTTGGGGCGTGTGTTGGTGTTGGGTCGTGTGTCTTTGAGTGTTGGGTCGTGTGTTGGTGTTAGAATGTTGGTGTTGGGGTGTGTGTTGGTGTTGGGTCGTGTGTTGGTGTTGGGGTGTGTATTTGGTGTTGTTGGGGTGTGTGTGTGGTGTTGGGGCGTGTGTTGGTGTTGGGACGTGTGTTGGTGTTGCAGGGCGTGTGTTGGGTTTGGGGCGTGTGTTGGTGTTGGGACGTGTGTTGGTGTTAGGACGTGTGTGTTGGTGTTGGGTGGTGTGTTGGTGTTGGGTCGTGTGTGGTGTTGGGTCGTGTGTGTTTATGTTGGGTCGTGTATTTGGTGTTAGGACGTATGTTGGTGTTAGGACGTGTGTTGGTGCTAGGGTGTGTGTTGTTGCTGGGGTGTGTGTTGGTGGTGGGGTGTGTGTTGGTGTTGGGACGTGTGTTGGTGTTGGGGCGTGTGTGTTGGTGTTAGGGTGTGTGTTGGTGTTGGGGCGTGTGATGGTGTTGGGGTGTGTTGGTGTTGGGTCGTGTGTTGGTGTTAGGGTGTGTTGGTGTGGGACGTGGTGGTGTTGGGTCGTGTGTTGGTGGGGACGTGTGTTGGTGGTGGGGCGTGTGTTGTGGTGTTGGGTCGTGTGTTGGTGTTGGGTCGTATGTTGGTGTTAGGTCGATATGTTGGTGTTAGGTCGTGTGTTGAGTGTTGGGTCGTGTGTTGGTGTTGGGTCGTGTGTTGCTGTTGGGTCGTGTGTTGGTGTTAGGGGCGTGTGTTGGGTATTGGGTCGTGTGTTGGTGTTGGGGGCGTGTATTTAGGTGTTGGATGTGTGTTTATGTTGGGTCCGTGTTGGAGTGTTAGGGCGTGTATGTGTTGGTGTTGTGTGTTGGTGTTGGGGGCGTGTGTTGGTATTTGGGTCGTGTGTGTGTTGGTGTTGGGGCGGGTGTTGGTGTTGGGTCGTGTGTTGGTGTTGGGGCGTGTGTTGGTGTTGGGTCGTGTGTTGGTGTTGGGGCGTGTGGGTGTTAGGTCGTGTGTGTTGGTCGTGGGTCGTGTGTGTTGGTGTTGGGTCCGTGTGTTGGTGTTGGGGCCGGGTGTTGGTGTTGGGTCGTGTGTTGGTGTTGGGGTGTTGGGTGTTGGGGACGTGTATCTGGGTGTGGGTCGTGTGTTGGTGTTGGGGCGGAGTGTTGGTGTTGGGTCGTGTGTTGAGGTGACAGGGGCGTGTGTTGGTGTTGGAGTCGTGTATTTGGTGTTAGATTAAATGTGTTGGTGTTGGGTCGTGTGTTGGGTGTTGGGACGTGTGTTTATGTTGGAACCAAATATGTTGGTGTTAGGGCGTGTGTTGGTGTTGGGGCGTATGTTGGTGTTAGGTCGTGTGTTGGTGCTGGGACGTGTGTGGGTGTTGGGTCGTGTCCTGTTAGTGTTGGGGCGTGTGTGGGTGTTGGGTCGTGTGTTGGTGTTGGGGCGTCTTGTTGGTGTTAGGACGTGTGTTTATAATTGGGTCGTGTTGGTGTTAGGTCCGTGTGTTGGTGTTGCAGAGCCTGTGTTGGTGTTGGGGCGTGTGTTGGTGTTAGGTCGTGTGTATTTATTTGTTGGGTCGTGTGTTGGTGTTAGGTCGTGTGTTGGTGTTGGGACATGTGTTGGTGTTAGGTCGTGTGTTGGTGTTGGGACGTGTGTTGGTGTTGGGGGCGTGTGTTGGTGTTAGGACGTGTGTTGGTGTTAGGGCGTGTGTTGGTGTTGGGACGTGTGTTGGTGTTGGGTCGTGTGTTGGTGTTGGGTCGTGTGTGTTGGTGTTGGGTCGTATGTTGGTGTTGGGACGTGTGTTGGTGTTGGGTCGTGTGTTGGTGTTGGGTCGTGTGTTGGTGTTACTTGGGGCGTGTGTTGGTGTTGGGTCGTGTGTTGTTGTTTGGGTCGTGTGTTGGTGTTGGGTCGTGTGTGTTGTTGTTGGGTCGATGTGTTTATGTTGGGTCGTGTGTTGGTGTTGGGTCGTGTGTTGGTGTTAGGACGTGTGTTGGTGTTGGGCGTGTGTTGGTGTTGGGACGTGTGTTGGTGTTGGGTCGTGTGTTGGTGTTGGGACGATGTGTTGGTGTTGGGACGTGTGTTGGTGTTGGGACGTGTGTTGGTGTTGGGGCGTGTGTTGGTGTTAGGACGTGTGTGTTGTTGTTGGGTCGTGTGTTGGTGTTGGGTCGTGTGTTAGTGTTGGGACGTGTGTTGGTGTTAGGTCGTGTGTGTTGGTGTTGGGACGTGTGTTGGTGTTGGGGCGTGTGTTGGTGTTGGGACGTGTGTTGGTGTTGGGTCGTGTGTTGGTGTTGGGATGTGTTGGTGTTGGGACGTGTGTTTTATATTTGGGTCGTGTGTTGTTGTTGGGTCGTGTGTTGGTGTTGGGACGTGTGTTGGTGTTGGGACGTGTGTTGGTGTTGGGACGTGTGTGTTTATGTTGGGACGTGTGTGTTGTTGGTGTTGGGTCGATGTGTCGGTGGTGTTGGGTCGTGTGTTGGTGTTGTGGCGTGTGTTGGTGTTGTAGCGTGTGTTGGTGTTGGGGCGTGTGTTGGTGTTGGGACGTGTGTTGGTGTTGGGCGTGTGTTGGTGTTGGGACGTGTGTTGGTGTTGGGTCGTGTGTTGGTGTTGGGTCGTGTGTGTTGGTGTTGCAGGACGTGTGTTGGTGTTGGGGACGTGTGTTGGGTGTTGGGTCGTGTGTTTATGTTGGGACGTGTGTTGGTGTTGGGTCGTGTGTTGGTGTTGGGTCGTGGTGGTGTTGGGTCGTGTTGGTGTTGGGTCGTGTGTGTTGTTGTTGGGTCGTGTGTTGGTGTTGGGGCGTGTGTTGGTGTTGGGTCGTGTGTTGGTGTTGGGTCGTGTGTTGGTGTTGTGGCGTGTGTTGGTGTTGTGGCGTGTGTTGGTGTTGGGGCGTAATGTTGGTGTGGGGCGTGTATTGGGTGTTGTGGCGTGTGTTGGTGTTGTGGTGTGTTGGTGTTGGGGCGTGTGTTGGTGTTGTGGCGTGTGTTGGTGTTGGGGCGTGTGTTGGTGTTGGGACGTGTGTTGGTGCTGGGGTGTGTGTGTTGGTGTTGGGTCGTGTGTGTTGGTGTTGCAGTGGTGTTGCAGGGCGTGTGTTGAGGTGTTGGTCGTGTGTTGGTGTTGGGTCGTGTGTTGGTGTTGGGACGTGTGTTGGTGTTGGGACGTGTGTGTGTTGAGGTGTTAGGACGTGTGTTGGTGTTGGGACGTGTGTTGGTGTTAGGGCGTGTGTTGGTGTTAGGGCGTGTGTGTTGGTGTTGAGGGCGTGTGTTGGTGTTGTGGCGTGTGTTGGTGTTGTGGCGTGTGTTGGTGTTGGGGCGTGTGTTCGGTGTTGTGGCGTGTGTTGGTGTTCTGGGACGTGTGTTGGTGTTGGGACGTGTGTTGGTGTTGGGGCGTGTGTTGGTGTTAGGTCGTTTGTTTATGTTGGGTCGTGTGTTGGTGTTAGGACGTGTGTGTTGGTGTTGGGGCGTGTGTTGGTGTTGGGTCGTGTGTTGGTGTTGGGTCGTGTGTTGGTGTTAGGGCGTATGTTGGTGTTGGGGCGTGTGTTGGTGTTGGGGCGTGTGTTGGTGTTGGGGCGTGTGGGGTGTTGGGACGTGTGTTGGTGTTGGGTCGTGTGTTGGTGTTGGGTCGTGTGTTGGTGTTGGGACGTGTGTTGGTGTTGGGACGTGTGTTGGTGTTGGGACGTGTGTTGGTGTTGGGACGTGTGTTGGTGTTGGGGCGTGTGTTGGTGTTGGGACGTGTGTTGGTGTTGGTCGTGTGTTGGTGTTGGGTCGTGTGTTGTGGTGTTGGGTCGTCGCGTGGTGTTGGGTCGTGTTAATGTGTTGGTGTTGGGTCGATATGTTGTTAGATCGTGTGTTGTTGTTGGGTCGTGGTGGTGTTGTGGCGTGTGTTGAATTGTTGTGGCGTGTGTTGGTGTTAGGGCGTGTGTTGGTGTTGGGCGTGTGTTTGGTGTTAGGTCGATGTGTTAGTGTTAGGTCGTGTGTTGGTGTGGGTCGATAATGTTGGTGTTGTAAGCGTGTGTTGGGTGTTGTGGCGTGTGTTGGTGTTAGGGCGTGTGTTGGTCAATTGGGGGCGTGATATTGTTCAGGGTGTTGTGATGTTAGTGTTGTGGCGTGTGTTGGTGTTCGGGCGTGTGTTGGTGTTGTAGCGTCATGTTGGTGTTGGGACGTGTGTTGGTGTTGGGATGTGTTGGTGTTGGGGCGTATGTGGTGTTGGGTCGTTTGTTTTATGTTGGGGTCGTGGTGTGGGTGTTGGGACGTGTGTTGGTGTTGGGGCGTGTGTGTTGGTGTTAGGTCGTGTGTTGGTGTTGGGGGCGTGTGTTGGGTGTTGGGGCGTGTATGTTGGTGTTGGGGCGTGTGTGTGTTGGTGTTGGGGCGTGTGTTGGTGTTGGGGCGTGTGTTGGTGTTGGGGACGTGTGTTGGTGTTGGGTCGTGTGTTGGTGTTGGGGCGTGTGTGTTGGTGTTGGGGCATTAATGTTGGTGTTAGGTCGTGTGTGTTTATGTTGGGTCGTGTGGTGGGACGTGTGTTGGTGTTGGGGCGTGTGTTGGTGTTGGGGCGTGTGTTGGGTGTTGGGACGTGTGTGTTGGTATTTAGGTCGTGTGTTGGTGGGGGCGTGTGTTGGTGTTGGGGACGTGTGTTGGTGTGTTGGGGAGGGTGTGTTGGTGTTGGGACGTGTGTTGGTGTTGGGACGTGTGTTTGGGTGTTGGGACGTGTGTTGGTGTTGGGGCGTGTGTTGGTGTTGGGGCGTGTTGGTGTTGGGACGTGTTGGGTGTTGGGACGTGTGTTGGTGTTGGGTCGTGTGTGTTGGTGTTGGGGCGTGTGTTGGTGTTGGGACGTGTCATTGGTGTTGGGACGTGTGTTGGTGTTGGGACGATATGTGTTGGTGTTTAAGGACGTGTGTTGGTGTTGGGGCGTGTGTTGGTGTTAGGACGTGTATTTGGGTGTTGGGGCGTGTGTTGGGTGTTGGGACGTGTGTTGTGGTGTTGGGGCTAATGTTGGTGTTAGGATATGTGGGTGTTGGTGTTAGGTCATTAATGTTGGTGTTAGGTCGTGTGTTGGTGTTAGGACGTATGTTGTGAGTGTTAGGTCGTGTGTGGTATTAGGTCGTGTGTTGGTGTTAGTCGTGTTGGTGTTGAGTCGTGTGTTGGTGTTAGGACGTGTGTTAGTGTTGGGTCGTGTGTTGTTGTTGAGTGTTGGGGCGTGTGTTGGTGTTGGGACGTGTGTTGAGTGTTAGGTCGTGTGTTGAGTGTTGGGACGTGTGTTGGTGTTGGGTCGTATGTCTGGTGTTAGGTCGTATGTTGGGTGTTTGGACATTAATGTTGGTGTTGGTCGTGTGGGTCGTGTTGGTGTTGGGGCGTGTTGGTGTTAGGACGATGTTGGTGTTAGGGCGTGTGTTGGTGATGGGGCGTGTGTTGTTGGTGATGGGGCGTGTGTTGGTGTTAGGGCGTGTGTTGGTGATGGGTGTTGGTGATAGGGCGTGTTGGTGTTAGGTCGTGTGTTGGTGTTAGGGCGTGTGTTGGTGTTAGGGCGTGTGTTGGTGTTGGGGCGTGTGTTGGTGTTAGGGCGTGTGTTGGTGTTAGGGCGTGTGTTGGTGTTAGGGCGTGTGTTGGTGTTGGGGCGTGTGTTGGTGTTGGGTCGTGTGTTGGTGTTAGGGCGTGTGTGTTGGTGTTGGGGCGTGTGTTGGTGTTGGGGCGTGTGTGTTGGGTGTTAGGTGTGTGTTGGTGTTGGGGCGTGTGTTGGGTGTTGGGGCGTGTGTTGGTGTTGGGACGATGTGTTGGGTGTTGGGTCGTGTGTTGTTAGTGTTAGGTCGTGTGTTGGTGTTGGGGCGTGTGTTGGTGGTTGGGGTGTGTTGGTGTTAGGGCGTGTGTTGTGGGGTGTTAGGGCGTGTGTTGGGTGTGGGACGTGTGTTGTTGGTGTTGGGTCGTGTGTTGGTGTTGGGGCGTGTGTTGGGTGTTGGGACGTGTGTTGGTGTTGGGATGTGTGTTGGTGTTAGGGCGATGTCTTTGGGTGTTGGGACATCATGTTAGTGTTGGGACGATGTGTTGGTGTTGGGTCGTGTGTTGGTGTTAGGACTGATGTGTTGGTGCTGGGGTGTGTGTTGGTGTTGGGACGTGTGTTAGTGTTGGGACGTGTGTTGGTGTTGGGACGTGTGCTGGTGTTGGGGTGTGTGTTGGTGTTGGACGTGTGTTAGTGTTGGGGCGTGTGTTGGTGTTGGGACGTGTGTTGGGTGTTGGGACGTGTGTTGGTGTTGGGACGTGTGTTGG
>NW_024751379.1:0-7504 GCF_018991925.1 Homarus americanus
AAAGTCAATCGGGGGTCGATTTGATAGCATACTACAGAAACTTGCACACCCGAATGGGAGACAGTGAAAGTCAATCGGGGGTCGATTTAATAGCATACTACAGAAACTTGCACACCCGAATGGGAGACAGTGAAAGTCAATCGGGGGTCGATTTAATAGCATACTACAGAAACTTGCACACCCGAATGGGAGACCGTCAAAGTCAATCGGGGGTCGATT
The DNA here is from genome assembly GCF_018991925.1 of Homarus americanus. Taxonomy (NCBI): domain Eukaryota; kingdom Metazoa; phylum Arthropoda; class Malacostraca; order Decapoda; family Nephropidae; genus Homarus; species Homarus americanus. The sequence goes on from NW_024751379.1 coordinate 220, forward strand.
TAATAGCATACTACAGAAACTTGCACACCAGATGGGAGGCCGTCAAGAATCAATCGGGGTCGATTTAATAGCATACTACAAAACTTGCACCCGAATGGAAGACCGTCAAGTCAATCAGGGAGTCGATTTGATAGCATACTACAAGCACACCCGAATGGGAGACCATCAAAGTCAATCGGGGGTCGATTTGATAGCATACTACAGAAACTTGCACACCCGAATGGGAGACCGTCAAAGTCAATCGGGGGTCGATTTAAGAGCATACTTTACAAAATGATCCGAGAATCTGCACACACCGAGTGGGAGACGGTGATGAAAACGTCCGCCCTTATATGTTCGATTGCACTATATTAAGGGGAGAGGGTGCCTTCGCACACATATTCGGTGTGAAATATCTTCCGCCCCCCTGCGGAGCGCTTCGGCGCCTCTGCGAAGCAAAGCGCGGCATTCAAAAACAACAACCAAAATTGCCGTCGCTTTCCCTTCCCTGCCCTGCAATGGCTGGAGCAGCAGAAGGAGAGAGAGAGAGAAAACATAGTCTCATGGGGTCAGAGGAATGGCAGTGGAGCGGGTTCTATGAATTTCACGAGCCAGGTCTGTCTCCCAATTGAGCATTATTACTCTCTCGGCGCCACCACGGTTTCCGTGACAGCAGCAGCATCATGATGTTGCGTCTATTGTAAGTCCGGAACCGGGTTATTCGGCTGTTCGCGAACAGTCAGGTTTTAACCTTGCCTAACAAACGATCAAACAACTACCACTCTCGAGGTGCGGTACGGTGACTGTCCTATCGTCCGCTCTTGTATGCTGGATTGCACTATTTCACTATATTAAGGGGAGAGGGTGCCTTCACACACCTATTCGGTGTGAAATATCTTCCGCCCCAGCCGGGCGCGCCGAGCGCCTCTTAATCATGTGACATTCAAAACAACAACCAAAGTTGCCGTCGCTTTCCTTCACCTGCCCTGCAATGGCTGCGGGCAGCAGCAGCAGAAGAAGAGAGAAAATAGTCTCATGGGGTCAGAGGAATGGCAGTGGAGCGCGATCTATGAATTTCACTGGCCAGGTCTGTCTCCCAATTGAACATTATTACTCTCTCGGCGCGCACGTCGCCACCACGGTTTCCGCGACAGCAGCAGCATCATGATGTTGCGTCTATTGTAAGTCCGGAACCGGGTTATTCGGCTGTTCGCGAACAGTCAGGTTTTAACCTTGCCTAACAAACGATCAAACAACTTCCACTCTCGAGGTGCGGTACGGTGACTGTCCTATCGTCCGCTCTTGTATGCTGGATTGCACTATTTCACTATATTGAGAGGTGCCTTCACACCTATTCGGTAACGGAATATCTCCGCCCCCAGCGGGCGCCGGCGCCTCTGATAAGCGGCATTCAAAAACAACAACCAAAGTTGCCGTCGCTTTCCCTTCCCTGCCCTGCAATAGCTGGAGCAGCAGCAGCTTGTAGCAACAGCAGAAGAAGAAGAAGAGAGAAAAATAGTCTCCATAGGGTCAGAGGAATGGCAGTGGAAGCGATCTATAATTTCACTAGCCAGGTCTGTCTCCCAATTAGACATTAATACTCCTGGTATACCAGCGGTTTTCCGCGACAACGCTTGGCATCATGATGTTGCGTCTATTGTAAATCCGGAACCGGGTTATTCGGCTGTTCGCGAACAGTCAGGTTTTAACCTTGCCTAACAAACGATCAAACAACTTCCACTCTCGAGGTGCGGTACGGTGACTGTCCTATCGTCCGCTCTTGTATGCTGGATTGCACTATTTCACTATATTAAGGGGAGAGGGTGCCTTCACACACATATTCGATGTGAAATATCTTCCGCCCCCCAGCGGAGCGCTTCGGCGCCTCTGCGAAGCAAAAAGCGGCATTCAAAAACAACAACCAAAATTGCCGTCGATTTCCTCTCCCTGCCCTGCAATGGCTGGAGCAGAAGGAGAGCGAGAGAGAGAATAGTCTCATTGGGTCAGAGGAATGGCAGTGGAGCGGGCTAATGGCGAGTAGGCTCACGATCTATCAATTACACTAGCCAGGTCGCTCTCCCTATTGAACATTATTACTCTCTCACGTCGCCACTGCGGTTTCCGCGACAGCAGCAGCATCATCATGATGTTGCATCCACCAATTAGTCCGGAACCGGGTTATTCGGCTGTCTGCGAACGGTCCGGTTTTAACCTTACCCAACATCCACTCTCGAGGTGCGGTACGGTGAATGTCCTATCGTCCGACCTTGTATGCTGGATTGCACTATTTCACTATATTAAGGGGAGAGGGTGCCTTCACACACATATTCGGTGTGAAATATCTTCCGCCCCCCAGCCGGGCCTTTCCGGTACGCCTCTCTTGAAATATCAAAGCGCTGACATTCGAAACAACAACAAAATTGCCGTAAACCCTGCCCTGCAATGGCTGGAGCAGAGGAGAGAGATTTTAGTCTCATTGGATCAGAGGAATGGCAGTGGGCAGGCTTGTAAGCGGTAGGCTCGCGCTCTATCAATTACACTTGCCAGGTCTCTCTTCGTTTGGACATTAATTACTCCGTCTCTCTCTCTCTCGCGCACACGTCCCCTTACCCCTATAGTTTCCGTCACATATGCTGCGGCGCTACAGTCCGGAACGACCACCGCCTGCTGTCTGCCCAACAGCGGACTTGCGTTGGCTGATCACCCCGTCTTCGCGTCTGTGCCGGCCTTCAATGCAGCGCCCGACCGTCTCTTGACCGAGATTCATTGCACTATTCCACGCGCAAACGGCTACCCTAAATGTGCATAGACAACGCTCATGGTTCAACACGACCAGAGCGCAGTCTGGGAGCCGAGTATACTAAAAAGAGAGTTTAGCAGCCAAAACTCGTCAAAGCACACGTTGGGTTACCCCATCACCTAACAACGATGATGGCGGTTCCCACCCGTGAAATACACAACCTAACCAATATTGGGCGACGATGGCGCTCATGAGCCCACGTCCCCACAAACAGTAAGAGAAAGAGAGAGAGGAGGAGATGGGCCAATGTCTTATGCCTCGCTGGGGCAAAGAGAAGAGAAGGGGAGCGGATAAGGGAGGAGATTGGCCAACGTGCGGTCCCTCGCCCAATGTCGGCTGCCTCGCTGGAGCTGGGTAAAGAGGAGAGGAGCGGATAAGGGAGGAGATTGGCACACACGGTGGCGCTGCCGGCGCCGAGGATAGCAAGAGAAGGTGCAGTTTGATCTGATCATCTGGTTTGCTATTTCTCTAAGGCCAACGTGCGGTCCCTCGCCCAATGTCGGCTGCCTCGCTGGGGCAAAGAGAAGAGGAGAGGATAAGGGAGGAGATTGGCACACACGGTGGCGCTGCCAGCGCCGAGGATAGCGAGAGAAGGTGCAGTTTGATCTGATCATCTGGTTTGCTATTTCTCTAAGGCCAACGTGCGGTCCCTCGCCCAATGTCTTCTGCCTCGCTGGGGCAAAGAGAAGAGAAGAGGAGCGGATAAGGGAGGAGATTCGCCAACGTGCGGTCCCTCGCCCAATGTCGGCTGCCTCGCTGGAGCTGGGGCAAAGAGGAGCGGATAAGGGAGGAGATTGGCACACACGGTGGCGCTGCCGGCGCCGAGGATAGCAAGAGAAGGTGCAGTTAGATCTGATCATCTGGTTTGCTATTTCTCTAAGGCCAACGTGCGGTCCCTCGCCCAATGTCTTCTGCCTCTCTCTCAATCTCACTATTTTGGCCGCCGTGATAGGCGCCGCCAACAGCAGCAGCTACCTGGTTGATCCTGCCAGTAGTCATATGCTTGTCTCAAAGATTAAGCCATGCATGTGTAAGTACAAGCCGATTTAAGGCGAAACCGCGAATGGCTCATTAAATCAGCTATGTTTCATTGGATCTGTAAACCCACTTACTTGGATAACTATGGCAATTCTAGAGCTAATACATGCAATTGGTCTCTGACCGCAAGGGAAGAGCGCTTTTATTAGTTCAAAACTGGTCGGGCCCCGGTCCGTAACCCACCTGTGGTGAATCTGAATAACTTCGGGCTGAGCGCACGGTCTCCGCACCGGCGCCGCTTCTTTCAAGTGTCTGCCTTATCAGCTTTCGATTGTAGGTTATGCGCCTACAATGGCTATAACGGGTAACGGGGAATCAGGGTTCGATTCCGGAGAGGGAGCCTGAGAAACGGCTACCACATCTAAGGAAGGCAGCAGGCACGCAAATTACCCACTCCCGGCACGGGGAGGTAGTGACGAAAAATAGCGATGTGAGTCTCATCCGAGGCCTCGCAATCGGAATGAGTACACTTTAAATCCTTTAACGAGTATCCATTGGAGGGCAAGTCTGGTGCCAGCAGCCGCGGTAATTCCAGCTCCAATAGCGTATATTAAAGTTGTTGCGGTTAAAAAGCTCGTAGTTGGATCTCAGTTCCGGACTGACGGTGCACCGCCAGTGTTCTGTCACGCTCGAACAACCGCCCTTGACTACTTTTAGGATGCTCTTTGTCGAGTGTCGAGTGGCGAAATTTACTGAAATTAAGTGCTCAGAGCAGGCTATTTAGATGGCGAATATTGATGCATGGAATAATGGAATAGGACCTCAGTTTCTATTTTGTTAGTTTTCCGGAACCAGAGGTAATGACTAGCGGAACAAGCGGGGGCATTCGTATTGCGACGCTAGAGGTGAAATTCTTGGACCGTCGCAAGACGACTTCTAAAAGCATTTGCCAAGGATATTTTCATTAATCAGAACGAAAGTTAGAGGTTCGAAGGCGATCGAATGCCGCCCTGAACATAACCATAAACGTGCCAACTAGCGATCCGCCGGCGTTATTCCATGACCGGCGGGGCGGCTTCGAAACCAAAGTCTTTGGGTTCGGAGAATGTGGTTGCAAAGCTGAAACTTGAGAATTGACGGAAAGGCACCACCAGGAGTGGAGCCTGCGGCAATTTGACTCAACGAGAGCTCGCAGGCCCAGACACGGAAGGATTGACAGATTGGGGAAGCTCTTTCTCGATTCAGTGGGTGGTGGTGCATCAGCCGTTCTTAGTTGGTGGAGCGATTTGTCTGGTTAATTCCGATAACGAACGAGACTCGGCCTACTAAGTAGTCGACGGATCTCAGAAAATGGTGTCAGTTCGCAACTTCTTCTTGGGGGATAATGACGGTCTGGCCGCGGATTGAGCAATAACAGGTCTGTGATGCCCTTAGATGTTCTGGGCCGCCGCAGCGCTACGCCTGAAGAAGGGATCAACGAGTTTCCCCCTCCGAGGAGCAGGTAACCCGTTCAAAGCCTTTCTTGATAGGGATTGGGGCTTGCAATTGTTTCCCATGAGCGAGGAATTCCCAGTAAGTGCAAGTCATCAGCTTGCGCTGACTACGTCCCTGCCCTTTGTACACACCGCCCGTCGCTACTACCGATTGAATGATTTAGTGAGGCCTTCGGACTGGCGCTCTTGGATTGTCGGCCCCGTTGCCCGCGAGGGTTTTCTGGGGTCGTCGCCTCGAGCTGACGGAAAGATGTCCAAACTTGATCATTTAGAGGAAGTAAAAGTCGTAACAAGGTTTCCGTAGGTGAACCTGCGGAAGGATCATCAACAGAGAGAAAGAGAACGGGGCGCTCTTTAAACTACTCTACTGATTTGGGCAGTCTCGGGCTCTGCTCTGGCAACTCCAGCAGCGAATGAGGACAATCCCGGCCCCCGCACCAAAAATAAATACTACGCTGTAGGTGGACCACACTCGGGCGAGAGAGCGAAGACCGGAGGAGGACGGACGGGGCTTTGGACGGCTGCCCGTCCGTTCCTTACTACCGGCGAATAAGCCTCTTGCCCAAAAGAGTGAAATTACAAAGCCAAAAAAAATTCCGAAACTTAACAACAAGCCGTCCGGCCAAACCCAACCCACAAACTTGGGCTATATCTGTCAAACCCTTTCATTGAGACTCGACAACCTGTGATGGTTGATGCATAAAAAAGACCAAATGGCAAAATACCCACAACTCTTAACGGGGGGATCCTCGGCTCGTGGAATTCGATAAAGACCGCAACAAACTACGTGTCCGTATGTGAATCGCAAAAAGAATACCAGATACATCGACAAGTTGAGCGCGCATATTGCGGCGGCGGCAATACATATGACTTATCGCCGCCACTCACCTCTACGAATTACGAAATATCCATCCATCCCGGTTGCTCACGAGTTAAGTGCCTGCTGGCTATCTCCCGACAAAGAGATAACCCGAACCGAGCTTCCGCCAGAGGTTTAATCGCCCGCGCGGCGTGCCATATAAAACAAACAAGCCCTATCACTAGCAAGTCCATGGACTTAACACCCACATTCAACCACAACAAGCGACAGTTGTCGCCCTACTTAAACAACTGGAAGCCAGCGCTCTTTTGCTTGTCACAGAGACACGAATGGCCGTCGGCCGCTCATGGCTGATGCTGCACATGTTCTAAGAGGCACTCCATCCCACGAAGAGGAAACGAAACCGGGTCGGATATCTTTTAAGTAAGCCCCGCCGGAATTTCGTCTATCACCTCGAAAAGAGTGCTTGGCATGCATTGCAGTGGAACCTAAATTGATGAGTGCGCCTGGGCGCGCAGTCTACCATGTAGTGGTGCAGGCAGAGAGATGAGAATGCTTGGGTGACGCCGTGCTCTTCCTCACGCGCTCCTCCACCCTCTCCCACGGTCAGACGCGGTGTGGGCGTTCTCTTTGAGAGTTCGCCACGAGTCCACGTCTATCTCATGACTGGGAGGGAGGCAGAGGGAGTTCTCTCTAAACGCGTTAAAGACGGTGTTGCGCCTCATAACGGCGCTCGCCGGGATAGAGCACTAGTTCTGCAGCCGGAAAGGCCGCTCACGCCAATTAATACTGCGACTCTCGCTCTCTTTCTCCGGATAAACAAGTGCCACTGCTGTGGCATGCGGGAACGGGGAAAGAGGTCAAAGTTTAAGCGGCAAAGGTGCGGCCGAGTAAGGGCGGAACACGAGCGTATATGCATTAAAACTGTGTATATGACTCTGCGAGAGATGTTCTGCTGGAACACTTTTCCTATTGGCTATTTACCACTCAATGAGAAGGAACGGAGTCAGGGGTGGGAGTGCCGGCGCCATGGCCGCTGGTACCCCCGCGACAAGCCCCTCAAACCTTCCTGCTGGTAATGTCGGTGGTGAAGAAAGTCGGTGGCAGAGCGTCTTCCGCTTCGTGGTTGGGGAACTTGTTCCCCCTAAGGATGATGAGACCACGATCGACCTCGTAGTAGGAGAGAGCTACCCGCCAAATTAAAGCATATTAATA